>NC_067143.1:59636015-59763515 GCF_903995435.1 Acomys russatus | reverse complement strand
AAAAGTTGGGACCTAAAATCGTTTTATCCTCATAAAGTCAGAATGCAAATAAACTGCCCCTCCCAAAAAAAGAGGGAACTCATACTCAGTTTTCTTTCGCATGTAGCAGTAACCATGACATGAGGAAACAAAACTGTGATAGCGTCTGTGAGGTTTGAAAACACAAAGTTGGAGCACTCATGGCTTTATTTTTAGGCAGGGTCTAAAGTAGTCTAGGCTGGCTTGGAACTTCAGGTAGACTCCGTGTAGTTTCCTGTTTCTGTGTAGATCCTCCTGTTTCTACCTGTGTCCGTGCTCAGTTCTGCTCTCAAGTTTTATCTCAGAAAATAATAAAAATGTCCTACCCTGAATCCACTCTTGTTTCTTCTTCTTATCCGAGGCACTGATTTCAAAGGTCTTATCAAAGCATTTTATTAGAAAAAGGCATTTCTTTCCGTCTTTGTCAGGCAGAGACTAAAACAGAGACCGTGATTAGTTTTTTACATTTTTATTGTTTTTTTGTTTGTGTTAGATTATTAAAAAGCAACTGGAGAGAGGGGGGGGGGGGCGGAGGGAGCGCAAGCGCAGAAAGAGATGTGGTCTGACCTTACCTGGGACCACAACAAGGGGCATCATTTTCACCCTCATGTGTGGATGCCAAAACAATAGTATGTGGCCTCTTATAGAGGTGAAAATGACTCCCATAGTCCCTGAGGGAAGCTGTGAAGTGTGGTCGCTCAGCAGGAAACTAGCAGTTTCTTTATGGTGACAGGGTCTCACAATACCTCAGCCTCCCAAGTGCAGGACTGCAGGCATGTGCCACCACGCCTGGCTTAAAGCTGCTTCTTATGTATTTCAATTCATTTCCTAACTGCATAACCATAACTGAAGCTCAATGCCAGGGAAAACCAGTGCAAATGTCTGACCGACTAGTGCTGTGTCCCAGGCAGCCTCACGTATGGGTTACAGTGACAATGCGGGATGCCACATCTACAAAGGAAGAACTTCAGGCCCTGGTGAGGACCAGAGGACCCCCTGGCTCTTACACTTGAGCATGTCCCCTGCAGGAACCCTGGCAGGAACACACACATAACTCTTACAGGAGACCTCTGCCTGCTGTGGCTTCTTCTTACACCTGGGCTGTTACTGCTGCTGCCCTGTGCTTTTTGGCCTCTATCTTTATGAGCAAAATAGTGGAGCTCATGGAGAACTTACAGGTCTCAGTTTAGTTGAATATAAGCAAACCCCTTGGTCAGTATAGCTTACCCCAATGCAGTAATATATATCTCTATGTGAGTGTGGGATTACAGAGGTGTGGCATCTTCCCTCACGAGGCCCCCACACACAAAAAAATTATGTTCTTGAGGACTTTACATCTTTATAGAATTAATAGCTATAAAATATATCACTCAAGGCAGGCATAGAGGCTCACACTTGTAATCCCAGTACTGTGTAAGAGGCAGAAGAATCCAGAGTTCATGGCTATAGCAAGTTTAAAGCCACTCAGACTATGTGAGATCCTGTCTCATAAATAAATAAATGCATCCTGTCTCAAAAAGAAAATTTTTAAAAATGAAGTGTGGTAACACTTGCCTTTAATCCCTACACCTGGGGTAGAAGAGGCAGGAGAGTAAGGAATTCAAGGTTATCCCTAACTACATAGTGACGTCACATAAGTCCCTATCTTCCCAAACAAAGAAAATATTGCCCAAAATATTTAATGTTAATGATCCATTTTCTTCTATTTGCTTTATTTACAAATCCCTAGATCTTTAGTGTATTGACAATTTCCAATATCATCTTACTGCTTTTTTTTTTTTTTTTTTTTTGCCTTTTTTTTTTCTCTCCGTTTTTCAAGACAGGGTTTCTCTGTGTAGCCTTGGCTGTCCTGGACTCACTTTGTAGACCAGGCTGGCCTTGAACTCACATCGATCCCCCTGCCTCTGCCTCCCTAGTGCTGAGATTACAGGCATGTGCCACCATGCCCGGCTCATTTTTTGCCTTTTTAATGACTTGATTTTACTCAATAAATGATTCCTTAAATACAAATCTCCCCGATTTAATCCTTATGCTTTATTCACAAGCATAAGACAGAAAAAAAATCCATATTAGGTACACATCTTGTCAGCTGTCTTTAGTTTTTGGTGTGGAAGTCACAGCAACTACACTTCATTCTGGCAATGTCCACATGGGGATTATTTGAAGGTTTAGTGAGGAAGAGCGGGGTTGGGAAAGTCCACGGGCAGCAGGGGGCAGCAGAGGGCTAGCGTGCAGACAGGCCGCGGCGCACTCACCTCTACACAGCAGTTTTCATCCAGGAGGATGTCTCCTTTCTTGTCTTTCAGATCCTCGCTCACATAGTAGGAAATTATGTTCGGTTTTAATACAAACCAGCGCTCGGTCCAGTTTTTCCGTTTGTGGCCTTTTTTCATCATGTAACCCTATGGCAGATTAACCCTAATGTAAGCATGTGCCTTCACGTTGGGAGCTGACCAGCTCCATTTCTGATACCTGGCCCAAGATACACTAATGCCAAAGGTTTTCACCTGCGTGGACCGTGGACTGGAATCTGGGAATCTATGAAGGCCAGAGGCATGATCCTCAGTGAAAATCACATCGCCACGCACAGGTTTGTATGTAATTTTAGGCATTTTAAGGAAGTCTCCGCAAGTGACATACAGATAACAGAACTTTTGGATTAATAAATAGTGAATTTTCCTAAACTGCCTTACCTTTTAAGACGTTAATTGAAATATTTATAGGTAAACGGAAATGTCTGGGGTGTGCACCAAAAGGAGACATAAAGGCGTGTGGACAGAGAGGTGCCACCTACCTCCTTGTAATATCAAAAGCCTATCCAAGCTAAGCCATAGTTGATGCTTTCTGATGGAAAAAGAGCACGGACAATAAAAATCACCTAGTGAAAAAGGCACCAACGAAGGAGAGCTGAAGGCAGAGTTGTGTGATACACTGACGTAAGATGCTTGAAAGACCTGGATCACACCTAAGCAGCGCATACCTTCATCCCCAGCAGGCGGGTCTGAGGCGAGGCCAGCCTGGTCTACACAGTGCGTTCCAGGCCAGCCGGAGCTAGGGTGAGATCCTGTCTCAAAACAGACAAGACAGATGTACTATTTAATAAGTATTTAATTTCCTACATGTATACTAGACACTAGGCTAGGAGCTGAGAAAACAAAAATAGTCTATTAAGATAAATAAATGCAACTTTGCTATATGAAAGTATCTTTCTCTAACAGTAAAGGTATTTTTCTAATTCTGTAAAAACACTGGGAAACCATGCAGTATTTTTGAAAAATATAGAAAAAAAAGAAAGTAAAATTCACCAAAGTCATGCAGGCCAGAGGTGGTACACGTTAGTGAGCATCCTTCTGGACAGCTCCACACACCTGCTGTGGTACACGGCAAGCAGAAGCTACAGAAGCTCACTGCTCTGTGGCCTGTTATTTCTACTGAACAACATACCACAGGCGTCTTTCCACATCAGTGGGTACAGGATTACATATGACATGAAGGACTTTTTAAAAATAGTTTTAAGGCCGGGCATGGTGGTGCACACCTTTAATCCCAGCACTCGGGGAGGTAGAGGCAGGCCAGCCTGGTCTACAGAGTGAGTCCAGGACAGCCAAGACAGGAAAACCCTGTCTCGGGAAAACAAACAAACAAACAAACAAACAAAACCAACAACAATCCTTGTGCTAGTAATTCTTTAAAAGAAGCGCCTAGGACCGGCATATACATAGCTCAGTTGTAGAGCACTTGCATGAATACATGATGCCTTGGTTCAGCTCTCAATATCCCTCCAGGGTGGGGTGACTCCTAAAAGTCTAATAACAAAATGGAAAACTTTATTCTTGTTCTAAGTCATTTAAGGAGTATAAATGACTTATACCATCTACACAGAAAAGGAGGGAGGAAGAAGAAAGGAGCGCGGGGTGGGGGGTGGGGGGGGGGAGAAGGCTATTTGGTTTCAAACATCAGATTCTAAAGGTTAAGGAGAGTAGTCTTACAGCTTTCTTACCTGTTTCAATACATCTAAAATGAGCTCGTTGAAGACTTCATTAACGGCCATAGACACCGTCTGACGATCCATGCCCTTGCTAAATTGTCCATTCCCAATTAGCTCAATCAGCTCCCATGCAGAAAGGCCATCTTTACTGTCCTCGAAGCCTATTTTGTAATGTTCAAATTCTTCTTGTTGCCAGCCTCCTCCCATAGCCTCTGTAAGTTTCTTAAGCAGGTATTCAATCTGCAGGGGGAAATTTTTAATTATTTCCTTTTATTTAGTTTTTTTTTTTTTCCCCTCCCCCAGACAGGGTCTCTCTGTATAGCCTTGGCTGCCCTGGAACTTTCTCTGTGGACCAGGCTGGCCTCCAACTCAGAAATTCCCCAGCTTTTGCCTCTGAGTGCTAGGATTAAAGGCATTCGTCACCACCATACAGCTATTCTTTCTTTTTTTTTTTTGAGACAGGGTTTCTCTGTGTGTATCTCTGGCTGTCCTGGACTCACTTTGCAGACCAGGCTGACCTTGAACTCACAGTAATCCACCTGCCTCTGCCTTCTGAGTGCTGGGATTAAAGGCGTGCGCCACCACGCCTGGCTCTTATTTCCTATTTTTAAACATAGGTATTAATTTGTGTAATTCACACTGTTGGGATCAATTCAGAAAACATTCTTTATATTTCTTTAAAGAAACTCTCCTTGCTACACATGAAACACCGGTGTTTGCGCTCTGCTGGCTTAGTAAACAAATCAAAACTTGAAGCCAGGTGGTAGTTGCAGCAGCAGCAATGCACATCTTTAATTCCAACACTCGGCAGGCAAAGGCAGGCAGATCTCGGTGAGTTCCAGGACAGCCTGCTCTACAGAGCAAGTTTTAGGACAGCCAGGGCTACAGAGAGAAACCCTGTCTTCCCCCCACCACCCTCCAAAAAAATAACTTGACAACCCAGACTTGTACGTTATGTCTGTATGCATACAGAGCTAAGGAAAGCTACAAATACACCATACACAAACTAATCACTGTCACACTGTCACCTCACCCCTCTCTTTGGGTAAATACTTCAATATATGAAGAATATTAATCTTTTCTTCCTTGTTTTATTTAGAGACAGGGTCTCATGGAGCCCAGGAACCCCCTAGGTAGCCAAGAATGACCCTGAACTGGTTCTCCTGCCCCCCATCTCCGCTGTACTGACTTAGTGAAGCATGGGCCACCAGCGGCTGGCCCTGCACACAAATCTCACCGAGCATGCAAGGGTTAAATTAAGTAACCATCTCAAGTGCAGGAATTATTCCCTAATTTACAGACTTGCTATGTAAGCCAACTGCTTCTTTCCACTAGAACACTAATGATGTTTATTTACTAAATCCTTACTAAACATCAGACATTATCTCGGAAAATAGCTGGGGGAGGGGAGGGGGGAAGGGGGAGGACGGCAGTGACACAGAAGAAGATGGCATCGCTTATCTTCTCAACAACCCAGAGCACTAAAGTTTTCTTAAACACTATGCCTCTCTACCCTCTCCGCCCCCCCCCCCAGTGGTCCCTCTCTATCTGAGATGTTGCTGGAGCCCACTCAGTGTAAAAACTGATGGGTTTGACTGCGACAATTCCACACACGTGTACTTGGCTCACGTTTATCCCAGGTCATGTCCTTTCTGACCCGCTCCCCTCATTACTGATTTCAGCTGGAGCAATACCTACCGTCTACAAAACCCCGCGCCAGGACTCTAGGTCCCCACCAAGTAGGTAAAGCAGTAACAATATGCTACGGGCGTTATTCCCGAGATCGGTGTTTTTACTATGAATTCAGCCAGTATTTTTTTTGCAATGCAATGAAAAATATTTTGATTCAACCACAATAGAGCCAGATATGGTTTTACAACAAAGTTTTTGTGTGCACATACTTGTTTGTGCTGGGTCAGGAAATAAAATGCTTATCTTCCTATAATATTGAAATGGAAAGAAAATGTTTATCTGGGCATGATGACACACATCTTTAATCCCAGCACGTAGAAGATTGGGGCAGAGCTGTTTCAGGCTATCCAGGGCTACATGGTGAGGCTCTGTCTCCAAAAATAAAAAAAAGTATTAATAAAATAAAAATAAAAACCCACAGAAGAAGGAGGAGAAAGAAAGTACAGCATTTCCAGATGGTTCACAAACGTCCCTCTTCCATCTTGCTTCGAGCCTCGTATCTCTGGCATCTCCCGCTCTTTGGAGGCCATGCTGTTTTAACAGGTTCCCTCACCCTGACCCAGCACACTTGCTCTACCCAAGCCTGGGGCAGGCGCTGCGTCCTCTCCTGTGTCAGTGCAGTTAGTGTGCTACGCTCCATTTTCCAACCCCCATGTGCTGTTCCACCTTTTCCTGAGCTCCTCACAGCAGCCCGGCAGGGGACCTAAAACACAGCAGACACAACTAACCCCCACAGTGAACCAGGCTGCGCTCCAGTGTCTTCATCTGTGAGATGGAGGTAACAACAGTCATCGCATAGAAAGATAAAGACACACAGCGAACAGTCTGCACAAAGCTACCCAGCACCTTATATGGTCACTTAGAATTTCTTGGAGAAGCAAAGAATACAAAGTTAAACTGGCCTGTGGCTTCACCTACATGAACACCACACAGACTCTCTGGCAAACATTTGTCAAAAACACATAAAATATTCAATTACAAATAAGACTTGGATTTTTTTTTCCTTTTTTATTCTTTGCGTCCCCATTACCGTGATGCTAACGCTGTTTGTGAAATAAAGTTTAACAGGAAAATCAGGCAAAGAGATTTATTTACATTACTAAGTACCACAAGTTCAAAATCATCCCAAGTTCTAAAGACTTCCTTTAACGACAGAGCTACTTTCAGATGAAGATTGAGGAGGCCTTGAAAAGTGCGAGAGGTGTCAATAACGTTATGTACAGAGGAGAAGCCCACGCAGGCCATTCCTGGCTCCTGTTGAAGATACATATCACTTACTGTTTAGACGCTCGTATCTTTAAAGGAGTGGTGGGGAGGACAGGAAGAGATGAGGAAAGATAAAGAGAGAGAGAGAGAGAGAGAAAAGATAACAGGAAAAATTATTAAAGTCAGAAGAGACTGAAAACAGAATAACAAGTTTTAGAAAGAAAGAAAGAAAGAAAGAAAGAAAGAAAGAAAGAAAGAAAGAAAAAGACAGTAAGAGTCAGGTTGGTAACAGAAGGATCAAAACCATCCCCAGCTAAATAGTGAATCCAAGGCCAGCCTGAGCTACCTGAGACTCAGTTTACCTTCCATTCATGTAATAAGAGATACTTAGATTAACAGTTGTCCAAGGCGGCATCAGCATACACACAAGTTTTAACTCCCCAAGCGTGCCCAAAAGAAGACTCTAGGGTGCTGACTGTGACTTGGCTGATTGAGGAAATACTAACACAGCCAGACACCTCACCAACACAGTGAGGGAAGCGCGCGTGTTCTGCCCACGTGTGTACAGGATGAAGGACTACAGTGGGTTTGCCAAGAAGCTGCAGCCCATGACATCTGCACAAGTAGCCTTAGCTTACCCGCCGCTCTGAAGGAGGCCAAGCCGGCCACGTTCCAGCTCTGGGCTCCTTTGGTTGGCAACTCAGAAAGAGCATGTTAGTGACAACTCAATTAAAACAGCCTCCCAAGTTCATCTGGAACCTTCCTAACGGTGCCTCTCAGACTTTCAGTCCCAGCACCAACGAGCTGTCCCTCCCAGCAACAGTGTCTTTTTCCTGTTGACTTCTGACTTAACACAACCCAAGGGCAGAAGGACCTTTTGACCATGTGGGCCAAAGAAACGCATTGTCATGCTCCACTGTTCAAGTAAACTACATAACGAGTCACGTGCCCAGGCTGGTTGCAGCAGCCCACATTAATTCTAAGGCTCATTCAAGTTCAGGAAGCAGCCTGCTTCCTCCTTCCAAGCAGATTTCACCAAAAATAACAAAGAAAAGATTTCAGGCTGAATGTGATTTTTCTAGGCCTCTGGCTTGGGTTTTTATTCTGTTGGAAAGCTCTCTCTGTCACTGAAGGGACAAGCCTAGGTTTTACCTCACTTGAGAATGTTGAGTGACTGTTCCAGCAGCAAACTGTCTCTGTCATCTTCTCCTTTGGGAAGCTGCTAGCCTGCACTCCCTGTGTACTCAGGTAATTAATTTTATTCCTTCTGAAGTCTCTGATGGGGTTGGAGACCAGATAGTTTAGTTTTAGAATTAAGCTTAGTTGTTTAGGTGTTAAGATGCTTTTAGGTCTAGATAGATGTTTTAAGTTGATAAAGATGAGATATGATAGATATTGATTTACATTCAGAATTTTAGATTCACCAAGATAGGAAAGATGTTTTCTTCAAGAGTGCCAAATACACATAGCCAAAACACTATGAATGTAACATTTATATAATTCCTGATTGTTTCATGATTCTTCTAGCTGTAGGTAGTATATTGTATTTACATGTAATAATATAAATGTATATGTAAAAAAATTCATTAAAAAAAATCTCTTTAAAACTATTTCAAGTTTGAGTTTTCACTGCAGCAAGGCAATTCTTCTACGTGTGTGACAGACACATCCTGTTTTGTTCTTGGTTCTGTGGGAAATGACACTAGTAAAAACTATACTTTACAGGCACATGTTTCCAGGAATATCACCAGAAGAAAATGTGGAACCAACTCAAAGGAGATCACCATCTCTTGTTTGTTTGTTTGTTGGGGAGTAGTTTTGGGGGTTTTTTGTTTTGTTTTGTTTTGTCTTGTTTTTTGTCTGGTTTGGTTTGGTTGTGGGTTTTGGTTTGTTTGTTTTGGTTTTTTTTTTTTCAAGACAGGGTTTCTCTGTGTAGCCTTGGTTATCTTGGACTCGCTTTGTAGACCAGGCTGGCCTCGAACTCACAGAGATCCACCTACCTCTGCCTCCTGAGTGCTGGGATTACAGGTGTGAGCCACCGGGCCTGGTTTGAGATCACCATCTCTGGACAAACATGCCAAGAGAAACATCTTGGCTTTGCCATGTAAGTTAGATATGTATCTAACAGTCTTGGCATGCATCATGGGTGCTGGGAAACTGAATCAAATGAGTGATGTTAGACAGTGTCAGCTGAGGCACAGGGCAACAGGCCCTTGGACTCTGCTGGGTGTGACAGAACATATGTTATCACTTAGCACTTGGGGGTGGAGGCAGGGGAACAGCCACAAGTTTGAGGCCAGCCCAGGCTTCACTGTGAAATCATATCTCAAAAACAAAACAAGTAACAACAACAAAAAACTCAAACTTAAAATGCAAGTGATCATTATGATAGGTAGATTACTAGAAATATAAAACGTAGGCAAGAGTGGTGAGACAGGTAGACACCTTTAACCCAGCACTCAGGAGGCAGGTGGATCTCTGTTAGTTCAAGGCTAGCCTGGTCTACATAGTGAGTTCCAGGCCAGCCAGGGCTACATAGAGAGACCCTGTCTCAAACTAACAAATGACTGAAAGAATGTATATGTGTGTGTATACATAAATAGATAAACACATTCTATTTAGATTCGATGTAATGAGCATTAAGAGGCTCTGAACTTGTAAGACTTTAAAATTCCCAGCAGGACTGCAAGTTAGAACCACAAAGATATTGCATTTAAATTTTTCTTTTTAAGTGTATCTTTTTCATGGTGTATTTTCTAAAAGCCTGCATTTCTTTCTTTTTTTCAAGATAAGGTTTCGCTATGTAGCCTAGGCTGTCCTAGACTTGCTTTGTAGCCCAGGCTGGCCTCGAACTCACAGTGATTCACCTGCCTCTGCCTCCCCAGTGCTGAGATTAAAGGCATGCGCCATCATGCCCAGCTAAGCCTGTATTTCTAACACAGTTCATATACAGTTTTTACTGTTGTTGTTTGGTTGGCTAGATGGTTGGGGGTTTTTTTGGTTTTTTGAGACAGGGTTTCTCTGTGTAGCCTTGGCTGTCCTCGATGTGCTTTGTAGACCAGGATCGTCTCGGCCTCACAGAATTCCACCTGCCTCTGCCTCCTAAGTGCTGGGATTAAAGGCATATGCTGCCACCACCCGGCCAAATACAGTTTTTATGCTGTTAAATACTTAGAAAGGAAGGAAACTGTAACAGGCTATATTTTCCACAGCCCAGCATGACCTTGGGGTCGCAGTGCTTGGTCACAGGGAAGGTGACATGCTGAAGCTCAGTGTGCCCAAGGCCATGGGTTACACCTCACGAGGCTGACTCCTAATTCTGACACTGAGAGGAGATACAGAGGCACTTACGGAGGTGAAGCACAGAGTAAGCCCACAGGGCACATGACAAAGCCCGCTGCACCCAAGAGAGACC
This sequence comes from Acomys russatus, assembly GCF_903995435.1. Classification (NCBI taxonomy): domain Eukaryota; kingdom Metazoa; phylum Chordata; class Mammalia; order Rodentia; family Muridae; genus Acomys; species Acomys russatus. The sequence goes on along the minus strand of NC_067143.1, from coordinate 59,753,196 downwards.
ACTCTCTTCCCAAACAGGATGAGCACGTTTGCCGGAAGACGAGACGCTCGTGTCAGCCTGCAATGATCAAGGCAAGCATGCAGGAGCATACGGCTGGGCTCTGCGCTGCGACAAAGACACCATCAGGCCCTTCACGGTCCACATGGGTCCTGCTGCTCCTCAGGGTCACCAAAAAGCTGACCACAGTAGTAGTTCAGTGAGGACAAGGCCCTCAAATCGAGAAAGCACTTACTTTGTCCACAATTAAAGTAAGCATGCATCCTTGCTACTTAATTGCTAATTCTGAAAGCAAGACAAGGCGGCCCTCAGGCCTGCCCTCAGTATTTTAGTGACAGAAAATCCCAAAGGTCCAAGGATAAGAGATCCATCCACCTCTAGTTTCAACACACAAAAACTGGGAATTCTGAGTGGCTGCAAAATTCTTCAAAGACCATATTGGAAGCCTGGGCATAGCGGTGCACACTTTTAATCCCAGCACTTGGGAAGGGAGAGGCAGGTAGATCTCTGTGAGTTTGAGGCCAGCCTGGTCTACAGAGTCAGTTAGTTCCAGAATAGCCAGAGCTTTGTAGAGACCCTGTCTCTACATGATCATGTTGGAAATCTTACATGGGACCAGAGAGATAGCTCAGCAGCTAAGACCACTGGCCACACCCACATGGTCATGGGCACACACAACTTCCCATAATTCCAGTTCCAGGGAATCCAATGTCCTCTTCTGACCTCCAAGGGCACCAGGCACATATGTGGTCCACGGATATACGTGCAAGCAAAACATTCATACACATAAAGTAGTAGGTAGTAGTGGTGGTGGTAATAAAGTTCTAGTACGTGCATCGCTCTGAGCAGCAGCCATGTCTGTTAAATGCCTTTCTAGGCCAGCACTATCCCACTGACTCTCTGGATTAGGTTGGGCAGTGCTCAAGGATATGGCTTTCTATTTCCCCTTTAACAGCCCTACACACTCAACACCTACACACGATCGTATCTAACACTAAGCACTGTTCCCACCACCATGGAGAAGCTGGCCTTTCCTTGGCCATCAATGGCCCCTTCCCGTCACTATCTGGCTTTTCTGCCGTTCACATTCTCATGGGCTCCTCTTATCTCACAGCCTGCCCGGTTCTGCTTTCCTTTACCAAATCGACTTCCTCCTGCTGCTGCTGCTACAGAGACAGAGCAAGGCTCTCCTTGGCCCTCACTTCCTCCCTGCCCTAACCCGCTCCTGTGGTTTCCCCACGTCTCTCTGCAGCCCTGGCCTCTCACGAGCTCTAGTCGCGCATTTCCACAAGGATATTCTACCTACACCGGACATGCCACGCCTGTCACTATGTACCCGTCTGTTCCCCACCTTGACATTCATTCATTTGTTCACGACCAACATGCATGAATACGTCTCTTTGGTGAGCATGTATCACAGGCTCAGGCACTGCGTCAAATATTTCACATGTGTCAACTTTTTCAGCCTCTCAGGGTACACTGCAGAAAAGAACTATCTCCATTTTAATGACGGGGAGACCCAGGTTAGGAGATTGATTTGTTACTCTGTGAATAAGTGGTAAAATCAGGTTTCAAAATCAGTCTGTTAGCCGGGCACGGTGGCGCACGCCTTTAATCCCAGCACTCGGGAGGCAGAGGCAGGTGGATCTCCATGAGTTCGAGGCCAGTCTGGTCTACAAAGCGAGTCCAGGGCAGCCAAGGCTACACAGAGAGACTCTGGGAAAAACAAAAAACAAAAATGCAAAATCAGTCTATTCCAAAGAACATGCTTTAAGCAAAACACTGTGCTACCTTTAGTTGCCCAGGACTGAAACTTCCTTATACGTTCCCACAAGCAGGCACTATCAACTGTAGTAAACAGGAAACAAGAGGATACGATGTTAATCTGTTGCCTATGGTTTCATGTAGTACAGACCAGTGAGCTATGCTGTGCTCTGCAGCGGACTCTAAAACCCAAAAGTTCAGCCACGGGCCTCCATAGCATCATAATCACGATTCCATGAATGTAGCTGCCTCATACAGGAAACTGTCATCTTGATTCAGAAAGACCCCTATCTGGCCAAACCTCTCCTGCACCTCTGGTTCCCAGAAAACAGCACAGGAACCTTATTCCTAGTCCCCACTGCCCGTACTTGGGAAGCTCAGGGGAGTAACACAGACCAAAAGCAGGAGAGGTGCTTTGAGAGGTCCAGAATATAGCCACCATCCTAGACAAGAAGAGCAGCACCTACTCCTAACACAGCGGGAGAAACATCCTGAATCCTGTGTGTTGCCCACACAACATCAGCAGCTCTCCCACAAGTAGAACGGGAGTCATGTTGTCCCTTGTACTGAACCAATGCTCATTAGATAGCATGAGGGCGGATTCATCTGCAATCACAAACCTCCAAGGGTACTGCCTACTCCAAATCCCTAAGTTTGGACTTTTCTGGACTCAACCTGTTTTGCCTCTGATCCCCACCCCCTACCCTACACCTCCAAAAAAATACTACTTCTAACATCGACACTGAATCAACACAGATATTTTCAGACCAGCTCTACTCAGTGCCTAGACATCTAAAACTCCCCCCAAAGCCACCCCTTACCTCTTCTGGCACAATAATTAGTGGATACTTGTCCTCGGACAGAAAGTTGAAAATGACCCACACTTTAAATGCATCATCCTCCGTAATGAGTAGCGGATTCTTTGTGAGGTTCTTCTTGACACAGAGGGTCCAACACATTCTGTTGAATTCAATCTTGTCAAAGTTGTCTTGGACCTAAAAAGGAAAGAGGAAAACGTGTGAGGCAGTTCAAAATGAGGCCTCACACAAACACACACACAAAACACACACACACGCGCGCGTGCAATAAAACAGAAGAGGCCTACCTCAAGGTTTCTACTCACCAAGAGCCATATCCCACGTATCTACTCCTGACACTAAGACTGCCAGTAGCTCAGCTAATAATGCAGCTTAGCCTGACCTTGAGGCAGCATCTGTCCTTGACACTAACTGAGCACAGAGCTGTCAGAGCCGAGAGTGCTGCCCACTGTAGGCCACGCTCTGATACCCCATTCTTACTTATATAGGCAAAGAAAAAGCTCCGCTACAGGAAAACTGTCTAACTGAAATTCTGAGACAGTCATGCCATTCACTCCTGAGTCTAACACTCAAAGAGCCAATTACTGTGCTATGAAATAAAGGTCAAAGACAAACGACTTGATCTATGTTCGTAACATGTTTAGTTTATCAGAGGAAACATGCAAGTGGACAGTTTCAATATTGGTATGTAATCAATAGTTTCTCATTCCTCAACAAGAAAAATTTATATCATAATTATTACTTTCCAGAGACAGATGCCAATCAGTACTAGCCCGACTCCCCAAGGAGCATAAAGACAATTAATTATAATGTGGTGTGACAAAGGCAGCAGACTCCATGGGAACTGTGAGTAGAGGGTCTAACCTGAACATGGAACTATGTGGTGTTTGGGCTGAGGTATGGCTCGCTGGTGCAACACAGTCAAGGCCTGGGTTTGACGCCCCCCCCTCCCCAATACTGAAGAAGGAAAAGAAGTCAAACAGACTAAGGATGGGACCAAGCGCATCCAAAATGGTGGACTAGAAAGTGACGACACCCAGAGGTGGCAACAACTGCAGCCAGTTTAGAAGAAACACGGGTGGTTAAATGTAAGTGGGAGAGTGCATGCTGGGAGCTGGTCTCGGTTGGACGGAATTCACCCTGTGTTCCTTTAAACCAAAAAAGAAGGTTATTAGGAGAAGGATGAGTAGCCTCACAGATCCAACATGAGCAAGAAAAAAACAACACTGAGCCTGTGCCGATGCAAAGTAGTGTAGGAGTAAGAACTTGAGCCCAAGTCAATCACAGAACAGTCTAGTGGGGACCCCACAGCCAGTACAACACGAAGACACCATTGTACTCTCTTGGGGCCTCTACACCTGTCACTACTAAGCATGGGTCACAATCTCATGCTCAGGTGTCATGGAGCAGGGAAAATAGGGGGCTGTACTTTCTGGGTCTCCATGTGACACAGGTCTTGTCCCACCAAGCACCTGGGAAATGGCTCTCAGAAGAGATCAAAGGCCAGCCAGACCAACACCGGCAAATGGCCACTGCAAGGGAAGTTAAGGCTACAGAGGAGACCCGATCAGGAAGAGGCTGGCAGTCAGGAAGAGGCTGGCAGTCAGGAAGAGGCTGGCCGTTCATGGTAAGGAATGGGGACTTTATCTGCACTGACAGCTGATGGCGCGGTGACTCTGGGACAACATGGAGGCACCGTGGAGGGTCTGGAGAGCAGGACAACAGGCACAAAGCATACATTATTTCTTTTTGGAGAAACTCTCTGTACTGTGTGTGGGTAACGTGAAGAAGCCCCACTGGCCTCAAGGAGATGCCTCTCTTGATCTCTAGCCAGAATCTGTGGTTGGCAAACGAGCCTCCGAGAAGCAGAGAGATGCTCTCTGCACTCAGTCTTTAGTCCCATCTTGTTCTGACATCTTGTTCTGACATTGCTTCCCACACTTTTGACCACACGTGGCAGATCCATGGATGGAACGTGGCAGCAAGTGTCCCTGCTTTACTTGTTTTTTTTTTTTTTTTACTTGTTTATTTAATTGAGCTCCAACACCATTTACTGAAGACTTAAATATATAAAGGTCAGGGGACATCTTTCAGGAGTCAGTTCTTTCCTTTGCCATTTAGATCCTGGGGACCAAGCCTGGGTCGTCAGACTTGATGACAAGCGCATTCACCAGATGAGTCATCTTGACCCATGGCCCCCCGCCTCCTTTTTTTCTTTTTCTTTTGTTTTTTGAGACAGAATTTCTCTGCATAGCCTTGGCTGTTCTAGACTGGCTTTGTAGACCAGGCTGGCCTCGAACTCACAGCGATCCGCCTGCCTCTGCCTCCTAAGTGCTGGGATTGAAGGCATGCGTAACCATGCCCGGCTACCTCTTCTCCTCTTTAAGTGCCAGGGATGGAACCCAGAGCTTCATAAGTGTTAGCCAAGCATTTGAATTTATAAAACTCACACCTCACCCCAGCCCTCACTCAGACTTCATATTAATTTTATAAGTTGAATAATTATCCCTGCTTTATAGATCAGAAAACAATGAGGTGCTTTACTCAAGTTCACATGACTGGTACACATCAAAACTAAACACCAATTCTTTCCACTCTGTCAGAGATAGAGGTCCCCTGTGCGACTTGAGTTATCCATGCAGAACTTATTCCAACAGCCACTGACACCAACTCTGCCCACACTGTGGAAAAAAATTTAAAGCACTAAGGGAAAGGCAGGCCGTAATAGAAATGACATGTGCACAAAAGTATGTACTCCTGCTCTGCGGACCAAGAAGTGATTCCATGAGTAATGTGGTACATCACAGGATCCCCCAGGGGATGGCGTGATACACAGCTAGAAAAGTGAACAGAGATCAAACCATAAAGGACTTACGACTTTAAGAAATAATACACGGAGCCGGGCGCGGTGGCGCACGCCTTTAATCCCAGCACTCGGGAGGCAGAGGCAGGCGGATCGCTGTGAGTTCGAGGCCAGCCTGGTCTACAAAGTAAGTCTAAGCCAGCCAAGGCTACACAGAGAAACCTTGTCTCAAAAAACAAAACAAACAAACAAAAGAAATAATACACGGGCCAATTTAGTACTCTATAGGAACGATGGCCTTTGAAGTGGACTTTTAATGTACGTTGTAGGCCAGCTAGCTGGCTCGGTGGGTAAAGGCACTTACTGCTAAGTCTAATGACTTGAGTTGACACCTGGATGCCACACAGTGGAGATAACTGGCTCCCATTGAGTGGTCCTCTGACTGTGACATGTATACATTACAGCATGTGCACGCACACACACACTAAATAAATGTTTTTGGTTTGGTTTGGTTTTAACTTACATACACTGACAAAGACAAGGAAAGGCATTCCAAAGGTGGGAGAAGGCACAGCTGGAGCAAAGGCACGGATGCATCAGGATGCACTGAGTACAGGGATCAGTGAGTCCCCAACTTTGGCTACCCAGCAGGAAGACAGCATATAAAATGCCAGAAGCCAGTTGAGGGCAAATAGATGCTGTGTCTATGCACTAGAGGAAACAAGCAAAGGTTTCTAAGGTAGGAGCTGGCTCTGTGTCTGTGGAAAGCACACTAAACACACTGACACATTATGTAAGGGGGTTTTCAGTAGGTAGAAGGTAGGGGGTCGGGAGACAGTGGTGTCATGAGGGAACGATCTCAGTAAGAATGCATGGGCACCAAACAGGTGCACAAAACAAGGGCGAAAGGAAGGAGGCAGCCAGCCGTGGGCATGTTCAAGTTGGTATTCTAGAAATACTTAGAGATATCCAAAAACAGAGAAGGAGAAATACAGACTTGTGGACCAGCTGATAACGGCACCATGATGGCAGAGGACGTAAGGCAAGAATAAACAGAATTTTTAAAAAAGGACTTCAGTTTGGGCACCACGGCACACACCTATAATTCCAGCACTGGGGAGGTGGAGGCAGGAGGATCAGGAGTTCAAAGTCACCCTCCTGTATTTGGTGAGTTCAAGGCCATCCTGGGTTAAGAAGAAAAACAAAAACTAGAAGGCAGCCAGTTGTGGTGGTGTAGACCTGTAATCCCTGCGCTGGGGGTACTTGCACAGAAGGAAAATGACGAGTCTGAGGCCAGCATGGACTGCACACTGAAACCTTGTCTGGAAAAACAGTAATACATCGCATTCAATGGTGAGATCGTGAAGGCTTTTCCTCTAGGAGAAGGAATTAGGCAAAGACATCTACCCTTGCTACTCTTTGATATAACACTAGAAGTGCTAGCCAAAGCAACAACGCAAGGAAAATAAGTGAAAACCACACAAATGGGAAAGGAGCAAGCCACTAAGCCTCTAAGTGAAGACAACCGAACCTCATATACAATACAGATCTGACTTCAAGAAGGCGAAAGACCTGCAATGGAAACTATAGCGTAAAGCACTGATAAAAAAAAAAAAAAATATATATATATATATATATATATATACATAAGCAGGTACGAAAGCATCTCATCCATGTTCATGGGTTAGAAGACCTAAGATGCTCATAATGCCTAGAATAATCTACAGACTCTATGAAATTCCTATCAAAATGTCAATGTATTTTCTTACAGAACTAGACACAGGGAAAAAAGAAAATCCTAACATTCATATAGAGTCTCAAGGGATTCCAAATAGCCAAAAGCAATCTTACAAATGGGAAAAACAAAACAAAGCTGCAGAACGCAAATCACACACAGTGAGCTATGAGCTCATACCTGTTAGGCGGCCACCATCAAAAGAAGTGAGGTGAGGAAGTGCAGAAACCGAACCTTTTATGCGCTGTTGCTAAGACTGAAAGTTGGCACAGCTACTGAGAAAAATGGTATGGATGTTCCTCAAAAAATGAAAAGCTACCACACAATCCAGCGAGCTCATGACTGGGTAACTATCCAAAGGAACTGCAAGCAGGACCTTGAGATACTGCGTCCCTACATCCACTGCAGCACTCTCGAACAAAGGCCAAGAAGAAGACTTGCCACAGGTTGTTAAAAGTACAAACTCCATCACCTCTTGATTAAAAAAGAGAACTCAAAAGCTTTTACATGAGGTATATGCCAAACAAAGCAGGAAAATTCAACTTTGGGACCCAGGAATTTCCCATACATATGCCAAAATATGGCTTTTGAGGTTCTAAAAATATGCGCTCTTGCTAAACATAGCCAAGTGTGGTGGCACACAACCCTTTAATCCCAGCAGTTGGGAGGCAGAAGCAATTGGATCTCTGCAAGCTTGAGGCCAGCTTGGTCTACATAATGAGATACAGGGCTATGTAGTTATATCCTGTCTCAAAAACGAAATGAAAAAATAATGAACCTAATACTTGACTATATGCTGCTCGGACCATTTACAGGGTAGTAAGAGCGGACCCTCAGCATCTGCTCTGTGCACACATCTGTGAAAAATTACTTGGGACGGGATGGTGGGGCCCTGACCCATTCAGGGGAGCTAACGACTATGAGGGGCTGCTTGGGAGAGGAAGTCAGTCCTCACTGGTGTAGCCAGTGGTGTTGCCACACTCCAGCCAAAGCCCCACACTTGTGCCCACAAAATGTAGCTCTGGTTACACCAGTGGGTCATAAAGTAAAACTAAAAGCAAACCAAAAAGGCATGAAAGTGGAGGCCCTGGGGGAGGGCTAGTAGGGCTGAGGAGACAAGAGAGAGGAGGAGCAAGTGACCAGAACGAAATATATATGTGTGAAAGAATAAATTAAGTAATTTCACCTAAAATTACTCATGTATGCAGCACATTATTATAAAGCTTTTTATTTCTTTTGGTTTTTCGAGACAGGGTTTCTCTGTGTAGCCCTGGCTATCCTGGACTCGCTTTGTAGACCAGGCTGGCCTCGAACTCACAGCGATCTGCCTGTCTCCGCCTCCCTAGTGCTGGGATTAAAGGCGTGCGCCACCGCCGCCCGACCAATAAAGATTTCTTTCTAACGTGAGGGAAATAGTCATAAAATGCAGGATGGTAGCTTCCTTGAATGAAGAAAGAGAATGAGGAAAAAGCTCAGAAGTAGACAGACTAGGCAAGAAACAAAGGGCAGGCTGGAAACACAAACTCCATACATCATTTGTTTGCTTCTTCATTTGTGACAAGATCTCACTCTGTGGCCTAGGGAAACCTCAAACTGATAATCCTCCTGCCCAAGGGCCAATAAATTCTAGGGTTGTAGGTGTAAGCCATCACACCTGGCTGACTTACCTTCAGTTGTAGAACTGAGACTATACAAATGCTTATTATCTGTGGGGGTCCCACTTCAAATAAGACACAGCCCACCTCTTACTTATCTCCTTGTCTCTAGGAATCCGGGGCAGCGGAAGGACAGGCTGACCCAGCAGCTGCTGCAATGAAGGCAGTGCAGGTGGCTCTAGACCCTCCAAGGGGCAGAGAGACACTGCAGGTGCAGACAGAGCAGCGTCACACTCCAGGATGCTCTCCGCACACAGGTGTGGAGACAGGTGTCAAAGGGCTGATTGAGGACTTTCAGGGAGATGACAAAGTGCAAGAGACAGTTTCTTATATCAATTTATAGCTTACTCTTTGTTGACTGTCAAAGACTTAAAAATAAGTTTTCCGCCAGGTGGTGGTGGCACACATCTTTAATCCCAGCACTTGGGAGGCAGAAGCAGGTGGATCTCTGTGAGTTTGGGGCCAGCCTGGTCTACAAAGTTCAAGATGGCCAAGGCTACACAGAGAAACCCTGTCTCAAAAAAAAAGGACTAAAATAAGTTTTCCACATTTACTGGGCTAGATTATAGCTCTAAAAACGAGGAAGAAAAGAAGAGAAAGAAAGAAGAAAAAGGGGGAATCTATCTGCCAATGAGTGTCTAAATAAAATGTGGTGTATCAACACAATAGTTTATTATTCATTCACAAAATATAAATTACTTAAATATCCTAGAACATGGATGAATGTTAAAAACATATTCCATGAAAGACACCAGGCACAAAAGACCACATATGGTATAGTTCCATTAATGTAAAACATTCAGAATAGGCAAGCCATGAAACAGGAAGTAGGTTATAGATCCTGGAGCCTGAGAAAAGGGAGAACTGAGAGTGATGTGAAGGAGGGCAGGGTTTCTCTGAGGGATGACGCAACAGTGAATATCCTGACAACTACTGAATTGTTCACTCTAAGATGCTAAATGTGAGCTGAGCATGGTGTGGGCACTATAACCCTAGCACTGTTGGGGCAAAAGCTCAACACAGACGATACATAGGACATACACAGAGGCTGACCAGAGCCACAGGACAAGATCTTATCTCAAACAAACAGAGTCAGGACACATGTGAAGCAGAGGCAGGCAGATTTCTGTGGGTTCAAAGACAACCTGGTCTACATAACAAGGCCCAGGCTAACCAGCAAAATGTTGTCTATAAAACAAGGAAGGTAGGGAGTAGGCCCTGGGTCTGCCACACAAGCATGAGGACCAGAGTTCAAATCCTCCAAAGTTACCAAAAAGCTGGGTGCAGTATCACATCGTATCTGCAATCACGGCACTCCTGTATACAGAGAGGTGGCAGGTAGAGATGCTCACAGCTAGTCAGCCTAGCATAAGCAGTGGATAAAGAACACAGACGTCCTGACTCAAGAAAAGTGGAAGGTAAGAACTCACAGCCAAGTTGGGGATTTAGCTCAGTGGTAGAGTGCAAGGCCCTGGGTTCAGTTCTCAGCTCTGGAAACAAAAACAAAACAAAACAAAACACACACACACACACACACACACACACACACACACACACACACACAAAAACCCTCACAGCCAAGGTAGTACACACACACACACACACACACACACACACACACACACAGAAGAGGATCAGTTTTGGATGCAGATGTGACTCAGCAGCAGAGTACTTGGCTGCCTGGCACAGGACCCTGGGCTGATTTCCAGCATTATTATTTTATTTATTTATTTTTTTTTTATTTTGTTGTTTTGAGACAGGGTTTTGAGACAGGGTTTTGAGCCTTGGCTGTCCTGGGCTCACTTTGTAGACCAGGCTGGCTTTGAACTCACAGTGATCCACCTGCCTCTGCCTCCCAAGGCATGCGCCACCATTCCTGGCTTTTTTTTTCTCCCCAGCATTATGTGAATTACTGTATTTTTCGGACAATAAGCCGCACCTGACCATAAGACATACCCAGTTTTTAGAGCAGAAAAACAGTAAAAAAACAGCAATCAGACCATAAGGCACACCCTAACTCACCCGCCTCCATTTTGCAGGGGATGGGAGGGAATGTGTCTTATGGTCCGAAAAATACGGTATATCATGACGGGGAAAATAATAATTGTTTTATGAACCATAAATCCGGAGCAAAGGTGTAGAGCTAGGAAAATACAGAAGGAAAAAGGGGAAGGCTCTGAATGTGGTCACACCCACATTTCTGCCTTCAACTTCCCTCCTAAGCCCAAGCTCCACAGTACTCTAGCCCAGTGGTTCTCAACTTTCCTAACGCTGTGACACAGCGACACAGCTCCTCATGCTGTGCTGACCCCAACCATAAAATGATTTTGTTGCTACTTCATAACTGTAATTTTGTTACTGTTATGAATATTAATGCAACGATCTGATATATGGGCTATCTGATATGCGACCCCAAGCGGGTCGCAACCCACAAATTGAGAACCCCTGCAAGAACAAACTAACAAACCACAAATCCTTTCCAATAGAAGAGCCTGTATTTTATTCACAGGCTCTAGTATGCAGGATGCATTTCCTCATTTGCTTGATTAGTTGTAAAAGAGACAAATATGGTGAATCATGCTTCTAATACCAGCACTTGGAAGACTGAGGCAGGAGAATTGACATGAGTTCAAGGTCAACCTAGGCTACAGGGTGAGTTCAGGCCTCCCCAGACCACGAAGTTTTTGTTTGTTTGTTTATTTGTTTTGTTTTTAATTCATTTATTATGTATACAGTATACAGTGTTCTGCCTGCATGTACACCTACATGCCAGAAGAGGGCATCAGATCACATCACAGGTAGTTGTGAGTCACCATGTGGTTACTAGGAATTGAACTCAGAACCTTTGGAAGAGCAGGCAGTGTTCTTAACTGCTGAGCCATCTCTCCAGCCCCTTTTTCCTTCTTTTTTTTTTTTAAGCTGTAAGGATTTACCAGTCTCAGTACTCAAACTGGACAGCAGTGGACTGACCTTGCTGACACAGAGCGCACATTCCACAGGCGGAACCAGATCCAGTACTGTTGTAAGGGAGGAGCAGAGAACGCTGTAAGAATTCCAGCTTGCTTTGAAAGGGTGGGGCACTACCTACGGAAGTGACCAGGGGATGAAGAAGGAGTGCCTGTGTTCTCAAGTGAAGGCCTCACAGCAGAGGAAGCAGGAAGAGCCTGGTAATTAGAGGAACAGAGAAAAGGCCAAAGCAGTCACACTGACGCGCACAGCCCAAATGTGCACCAGTTGTTGGTGAAGGTATGAACAAAACAGTAACATGTCCATGAGAGAATGTTTGGGGAGGGGAGCACTGAAGGGATGGCTCTTTGGTTAATAATACTTCCTGTTCTTGGGCTGGAGAGATGGCTCAGTGGCTAGGAGCACTGTCTGCTCTTTCAAAGGACCCTGGTTCAATTCCCAGCATCCACATGGCAGCTCACAACTGTCTGTAACTCCAAGATCCGACACCCTCACACCAATGCACATAAATTAAAATTAAATAAATTTTTAAAAATACTTCCTGTTCTTGCATCTTGTAGAGGAACCCAAATTTAGTTCCTGGTACCCAGGGGGAGTCTTTCTGATGCTCTCTGCTGGACTCAGAGGGCACTGCGTACACATGCACGTATAAACACATACAGGCACATGTGTGAATGCACGCGCGCACACACACACACACACACAGACACACACACAACTAAAAATAAATGTTCAAAAAAATTTAAGAATATGATTCTGTCAGGAAAGCAGAGGCAGGTGGATCGCTATGAATTCAAGTCTACAAAGCAAGTCTTGGACAGCCAAGGCTACACAGAGAGAAACCCTGTCTCAAAAAAAACAAAAACAAAGCCAGGCGTGGTGGCGCAAGACTCCCAGCACTCAGGTGCAGAGGCAGACAGATCTCTGTGAGTTCAAAGCCAGCCTGGTCTACAAAGTGAGTCCAGGACAGCCAAGACTATAAGTGAAACCTTATCTTGAAAAAAACAAAACAAAAACAAGCAAATGTGTAGACTAGTTCTTGCCTAGAGCTGTGGGGAACACATTCTGTTGTTTGTTTTGTTTTTTGTTTTTTTGGTTTTTCGAGACAGGGTTTCTCTGTGTAGCCTTGGCTGTCCTGGACTCACTTTGTAGACCAGGCTGGCCTCGAACTCACAGCGATTCACCTGCCTCTGCCTCCCGAGTGCTGGGATTAAAGGCGTGCGCCACCACGCCCGGCTGGGGAACACATTCTGAATGTTAGTAGGATGAGACTTTTTGGGGAGGGAATAACCAAAACATTCTAAACTCGGTTGTGGTGATCGTTATACAAAACCAGCCAAAAAATCCAAAAGCAAAAATTTTTTAAAAGGCTGGGCGTGGTGGCGCACGCCTTTACATCCCAGCACTTGGGAAGCAGAGGCAAATGGATCTCTGTGAGTTCGAGGCCAGTCTAGCCTACAAGGTGAATCCAGGACAGCCAAGACTATGCAGAGGAACCTTGTCTCGAAAAAAACAAAAACCAAAACTAAACCAGCCAAACTATAAGGTTAAATAGGTAAATTGCACGGAATGTGAATTTTGCACCACAACACCGCTGAGTCTTTATTACCTCTTTAAACCACATTGCTGCTGCATTTCCTGGCCATATGCTCAGGAGCATAAAGTCATTGGTGGCTCTCAGCGTGAAGCCTCTTGTTCACTCATTAGTGCAAGGCAGAGTGGTGCACGCCTGTGAGTTCCAACCTTATACAGGTGCAACTGAGCAAGTCTAAGGTTAGACTTCAAACCCTCACCTTTCCCTCCAAAAAGAAAGAAACATGTAAAGCCGTTTATTGATTTATAAATATTAAAATCTGGAAGGCAATTTGGTCACTGTGGCAAACCAAAAACTATTTAACTTTCAGGATGGAAAAATGGTTTAGCAGTCAAGAGTACTGGCTGCTCTCCCAGGGGACCTGAGTTTGATTCCCAGCACCCACCTGATGGTTCGCAATCACCTATAGCTCCAGTTCCAGGAGATCTGACCCTATGCTGGCCTCTGCAGGGACCAGAAATACAAATAGTGCACAGACATTCATACAGGAAAAACACCCATCCATATAAAAAGTAAAATGAAAAGGGTTTTTTAAAACCTACTCTCGGGCAGCTGGAGAGATGGCTCTGAGGTTAAGAGCACTGGGTTGTTCTTCCAGAGGTCCTGAGTTCAATTCCCAGCAACCACATGGTGGCTCCCAACCATCTATAATGAGATCTGATGCCTTCTTCTGGCCTGCAGGTGTACATACATGCAGACAGAACACTGTATACATAATAAATAAATCTTTATAAAAATAAATAAATAAAACCTACTCTTTTTTGTTTTGGTTTCTTTGGGGGGGGGTTGGGGGGGGATTGAAACAGGGTATAGCCTTGGCTGTCCTGGACTCGCTTCATAGACCAGGCTGGCCTCAAACTCACTTCCCTCTGCCTCCCAGAGTGCTGAGATTACAGGTGTGTGCAGGTAAATGCAGTGAGGAAGAACATGGAAAGGCCTGGGCTCATGCTTACGAACAGTACCATCCATACTCCATGACAGTCGTGGAATGTGGAGTCAAAAGCACAGTCAGTCAACTAACAGAAGAGACCAAGGAGCAGATTTTACGTGGATCAAGACGGCTCACTACTTAAGAGCACTTGTTGCTCCTCCAGAAGACCCCAGCTCCACGCCCATCTGTCATCCAAGTTCAGGGGACTCTGACGACCTTGCTGGCCTCCTTCAGCACTGCCCGTACGTGGTGCACAGGCATGCAAAAGACTCATGCACATAAAATAAGTCAGTCTTTTAAAATTTTTTTCAGAAACTCTAACACACACACACAAACTTTAAAAAAAGAACAGGCTTTATGCAAAAAATGTCAACTATTATATAAGCAACAAACACAGTAAGAAAGTATAGAAAAAGAAAACTACAGAAAGGTGAGGCTACAAGACCAGAACTCAGAAGCCCACAGAAAACCAAGCACTGGGCTGATACACTGTGGGTTCTGTCCAATGCACGGTTCCAAAGCACAGTCAACAACCAAACAAAGCAGATTCTTCTAGAAAGCAAGGACATCTCAACGTGAACTTGGTATGAGGCCAATGGATTACTGGTTCTGATCGGATAGCCCAGATGGACCCTTAATACTCAAGGGAAAGCTGACAACAGTGAAGGCCAGCACGCCTAACCAGCTATAAATCACAGGGAAGAATGAGACTGTCTCAAAAACATGCTGAGGCCAAAATACTCTGTGTAGCTAATTAGAAATAGTTTTTAAAAAGTAATAACTGACCAGTGTGTTCAATTATTCACCATCAAGCAATCCAAGTATAATGTCTCATTTAAAAAAAAAAAAAAGGAAGAGGAGAGTAAGGAAGGAAAAGACCCACAAAACTGGTGTTCCAAATCCCTTCACTAAAGAAGGAATTTAACAAAATTAACACCCAGGCAAATATTTTGTAAAGAACAACATACTGTCTAACCATCTGACACCTCAGAAAAACTGAACATAAATTCTATCAGTGCGACATCAGGGATGACTAGCAGGAAGTAAGCACAGAAGACAAATATGAAAACTAGTTTTTGGAAAGCAGGTTTCAATATAGTATTTCAACCAGGCGGTGGTGGCGCACGCCTTTAATCCTAGCACTTGGGAGGCAGAGGCAGGTGGATCGCTGTGAGTTTGAGATCAGCCTGGTCTACAAAGTGAGTCCAGGACAGCCAAGGCTACACAGAGAAACCCTGTCTTGAAAAACCAAAATAATAATAATAATAAATAATAATAACAATAATAATAAATATATTTTTTTTCAGGGCCCTGACTAGTCGGAGGCAATAGCCGAAGACTTAGAGAAAGCCACCAATGGACACACAGAAGAAACAGTAAAGAGAATCCATTTTAAAGCGCTTGAGACAACTGGATGGAGGCCAAGATAGTGTGAGATTATCAGAAAGTTTTCAAAGTAACCTACCCCTGCCTTCAACCATTACTTCCCCTATGTAGAAAATAATAATTATTATTATTGTTGTTGTTATGACGACGATGATGATGATGATGATGATGAAGAAGAAAAACAAGATTTAGTCTTTAAGAGTTCAGTTAAAGGAACACTGCTGGGAGAGGTTAAATAGTTTAAGTTCGAATTTCACTTACAGGCCAGCAAACCGGCCCAGTAGACAGGCGTAGCATCAAGCCTGAAGACCTTAAGTTCCATCGCCAGAACCCACAATGGGAGGAGAAGCAACTTCTACAAGCTGACCTCTGACCTCTATGAGTGCACCCTCTCCATTTTCATACAGGCAATAAACACTTAAATGTAATTTTATAAATTGCTTTAATCAGCTGGGCATAGTGGCGCACGCCTTTAATCCCAGCACTCGGGAGGCAGAGGCAGGTGGATCCCTGTGAGTTCGAGGCCAGCCTGGTCTACAAAGTGAGTCCAGGACAACCAAGGCTACACAGAGAAACCCTGTCTTGAAAAACCATACACACAAAAAAGAGTTTTGCTTTAATCTATCTGTCCCTTATTGGCTAAGCTCCTCCTACTGACAGGGCTACCTCTGTGATCCAGCAAAGCTTTATGAACCAGAACATATGTCTGGCACGTGTATGCTCGAGAGCTTACATTTTCACTGCAGAGGAACAGGATCGTGTATCTCCTGTTGCCGGTCCTCACACTACTGGCTTCTTTTCACCCCAACCAAATTTCAAAACAAGATGCTAATCTTTGCTGATTTAACCCCACAGCATGGAAACCCTGCTGCTTTCCCTGGGTGGCAGGCTGGTAGGCAGGCTGGTGGCCAGGGACTACCATCGAGGCCCGGGGCTCACTGTTCCATCACGTCCTCACTGGCGCCACGACAAAGCTTTGCTCCAAACTTAGTGGCTCGCTTTGGACTTTCTCAATACTGCTATCTTTTCTCCCAGTTATAGGGCTTTAGAATACCAGACTCTAAGAGTGTTTCAAAACTTAAAATGCAAATCTAAAAGCATACCACACCAATGGAAACGAAATACATTAGCCGGGCACAGCATTTCATGACACGAAGGCAGAGGACTGTGCCCCTGCTGTTGACTCAGCCCACGCTAATCCTGGTGCTGGAAAATAAAGCAATCTCCAGACTTCTGAGACCTCCTTGGCATGTCTTATAATATCTTAATAACACGAATGATTCTCCTTACTGCCTACAATTCCTGTTTGTTTTGACTTTAGAAATAGGGTCTCATGTAGTCCAGCCTGGCCTTGAACTTACTCTATAGCTGAGGATGACCTTGAACTTCTGATCTACATTTACTTCCCAAATGTTAGTGTTATATTTACCACCATACCTAACGTGTCTGTGTCTCTGTGTGTGTGTGTGTGTGTGTGTGTGTGTGTGTGTGTGTGTGTGTCATAATCCACAGGCGTGAAAGCCACCTTTCAAAAGTGTCTATAATTTTTAAGATTATGTGCAGGCATGGTGGTATACACATTTAATGCCAGCACTCACAGAGGTGGAGGTAGATGTAGCTCTGTGAGTTTGAGGCCAGCCTAGACTACACACTAGGGCAGCTAGGGCTACACAGATGGACCTTTGTTTCAAAAAACAAAAGAGAAAAGGGCAGTGGTTCTCAACCTTCCTAATGCTGCGACGCTTTAATACAGCCCTTCCTGTTATGGTGACCCCCCCCTCAAACCATAAAATTATTTCATTGCTACTTCCTAACTGTAATTTTGCAAGTCTTATAAATCACAATGTAAAATATCTGATATGCAGGATATCCGTGTCCCAAAAGGGTCATGACCCACAAGTTGAGAAGCACTGTCTTAGGGTGGTGCCTTTGACGCCACTCCCAGAGAGGACTGACTGAAGGAAGATGGCCCACCCTACTGTGGATGCCACTGTCCCTCGGGCTTTAATACTAGACTTACTAAAAAAGGGAAAAAGAGAGAACGTTCCTGGGCTGCCTGGATGTGAGCAAGCAGCTTCACACCCGTGCTGCCACCTGGCCCTCCCCATCTGAAGGACTATATCACATTAAACCATGAGCTGAAGTAAGCATCTCCTGCCTTGAGTCACTTCCTGTAGGCACTCGGTTGTAGAAACAGGAGACAGACCTAGTGCATCTTAGGGGAAGATGAAGTCGGCTGTGTGACAGCTGCACAGCGACAACAACCATCCCCTTTAGTATCCTGGGTAACTGCCAGCACCCAGAAAACCATATTTTCTAGGAGAAGTAAGCATCCTGAGAGAAGATAGACACTGAGGAACACAAATATTTTTTTTTAAGATTTTATTTACTTATTATTATGTATATGGTGCTCTGCCTGCATGTACACCTGCAGGCCAGAAGAGGGCACCAGATCACATTACAGATGGGTGTGAGCCACCATGTGGTTGCTGGGAATTGAACTATGACCTCTGGAAGAGCAGCTGGTGCCCTTAACCACTGAGCCATCGCTCCAGCCCCACTAATACATTTTTAATTTCAAAGAAGGAACTGAGCTGGAGGTGTCAGATGTCAGACTGTGAGGAGGAAAGGGAGGAGCAGAAACTCCAGCCTCACTCCTTCCTCTCTCCTGAGGAGGCCTCTGCACCCAGCTTCTTTTTCATTTGTTTGGTTTTTGTTATTGTTTTTTGAGGCAGGGTTTCTCTGTGTAGCCTTGGCTGTTTTGGAACTCAGAGATCCCCCTGCCCCGGCCTCCTGAGTGCCGGGACTAGAGGTGCGTGGCGCCCCCACCCGGTTCAAACCCATTTTCTTATGCACTCACCAGGAAGGACTGCCTTGGCCCAGCTGGTGCACACAAGCCAAGCAAAGCTGTAGGTGCGAAAGGTTAGCATCATCATACCTTTTCCAGAATGAACTTGTTTAAATATGGCATGTAGCCCTGATTGGAGACGGGCCCCTCATCATCGTCTCTGAAGTGTTCCTCAAGGGCCACGGGGTCGTGTGGGACCTTCAGCACCGTGCACAGGTTGTGGGAAAGGACCTAAGAGGAGGGATAAAAAAAACACTGTGAAGACGCCCACTTACCACTGCATAGCGCCATAACTGTGTGTACACGCCCACTTACCACTGCATAGCGTCGTAACTGCATGAACACAACAGTGCTCCCTGCCCTGAGCAGGAGACGATGAGAACAATCTAGCAAATACAGGGTCTGCCTCAGGCACTGTACGCCTCACCCATGGAGCTCTTTCCATTCCTTTCTGTATGTTACCTGCTCAGTATGGGCCAGGCTCCATGCAAGCTCAGAGAATAAACTCCTTGTTGATTTTTATTAACTAGCCCATGTTGAGGAGAAAAAGGGGACAGGGGCAATAGAATGTGTTCAGAATTAAACTTTTCCTCTTGTCAAGCAGCTTGGCTATCAGAACTTGCTTACAGAAAGAACCTGGCAAAATACTGTAAAGCATTTTGGAGAAGGCATTTGACCTGGACAAGATACAACTGCTCTGGACTTAATTTTTCCCATATAAAGGACCACATTAATATATAAATATATCAAGTATTAATTGTTAATCTCTAAGTATAGTAATATCTCCACATTTTTATGACTTCAGGCTAAGGTTGGCATCAGTATAAAGACACAAGACAGTCACAGCGTATCTGTAATCCCAGCACTCTGGGAGGCAAAGAGGCAGGTGGAACTCTGAGCTCAAGGCAGCCTGGTCTACAAAGTAAGTCCAGGACACTCAAGGCTACACAGAGAAACCCTGTCTGAAAAAAACAAAACAAAAAAGCCAACATGAAAAAAAACCCAAAAAACTAAACATGCACACTTGCTGGGTGTGGTGGAACGCTTATAACCCTTCAGTCTCTGAGGCAGGTATATTGCTCCATAGTGAGTTACAGCACAGCCAGGGCCACACAGAGAAACCCCGGGGAGCGGGGGCAACCACGCACAGTGCACAGTCATCTATACCTTCAATTTTATTAAGGAAGTCACCTTTCACACACACCTATTTCAGCTAGATTTTTTTTTTTTTTAAGGTTTTTTTGGTTTGGTTTTTGGTTTTTTGAGACAGGGTCTCTCTGTGTAGCCTCGGCTGTCCTGGACTCACTTTGTAGACTGGCCTCGAACTCACAGAGATCCGCCTACCTCTGCCTCCCTGAGTGCTGGGATTAAAGGCATGCCCCACCATGCCCAGCTGTCAGTTAGGATTTTTTTAAGATTAAAAGTTTTAATCTATAAAAAGAACATTTGCATATCTTCTTTCTCTACTGGTTTTGCTTCTCAAAGCATCATCTGTGTGGAGGTCCTTCTGTACGCGCTCTGTCAGTTTTAAGGAAGTCAATGTACGAACAGTCCTAACTGCAGCAATGAACACTTTACCAGCCCTACGAAGCAGGCTGGGCCCCTCCCGCCCTGTACTGGACACTGGGGCCTCTAAGAGGAACACAGTGGGGATTTCATGCCGCCTTGCACACCAGTCAGCAAAATCCTAAACATAGTATTTCTTCCACCTAACAAGTATATCCTAAATTACCCCAAAAAAGTTTTGTAAGAATCGATTTCAAGACTGTAAAGTGCTTTAAAATGGCAGAGAAAAGTTCCCATATCAGGTTCAAAGACCATTCAAACATAAAAATCACTTGGGACTTTACCAAGTAAAAATCCCCAACCACTGGTTAAATTATGGTATGTCTATAAACGTCAAAATAATGATGAAGCTCACTGTATACTAATATGAAAATAATCCCAAAATAAGCCATGTTTTTAAAAAGGAAAGAGTATTCAAGTGTCACAAGATAAATGAAATAGGAGGAAAAAATAAGGAATTCTGAAGGAACACATGAGAAACTAACAACTGTGAGGGAATGAATTTGGTTGATGGGAGGCCAGGGCCAGAAAACAAGGATTCAGAGCAGCTCCTTTAAATAAAAAAAAATTAGAAATAAAAAGCCAGGCAGTGCTTAAGAGCCCACGGAAAGCCCTGCCATGGACCCTGGACACCCACCATTCTTTTTGTCTTATGAGCAAGATGTAAACCGGGGGCAGTGGTGGCGCACGCCTGCAATCCCAGCACTCGAGAGGCAGAGGCAGGTGGATCGTTGTGAGTTCGAGGCCAGCCTGGTCTACAGAGCAAGTTCAGGACAGCCAAGGCTACACAGAGAAACCTTGTCTCGAAAAACAAACAAACAAACAAACAAAAGCAGGATGTACTCGCTCAAATAGATTAAACTGGATTTTCTTGGCTAAGGTTAGTAAACAGAGCTGAGACCAGAACCAGGTTTCATAATCCCTCGTCCAGCACTGTCTAGTAATAAACTTGATTTTTCAGTTCTCTAAATGAATGCTATTCCTGGGTGTTCCTCCCATAGAACCCCTCCCACACTCAAGAGTTCTCACATTCCCTAATAAATCTGTTCACCCTATTTTAAAATGGAAGGAAGGAAGGAAGGAAGGAGGGAAGGGAGGGAGGGAGGAAGGGAGGAAGATTTCTATACTGAATAGCTCTTAGTAGAGGCAAGGACAGTGTATTTAGCTCCCACTACTTTGATAGTTTTATTAACAACCTTTCCATACGTAAATCATTCTACAGTGACAGCTCTGTGGAGGCCTTAGGATGATATGGGTATTTTGGTCTCAGTACCCTCAATAAAAAATGAAGAGCTAGGCTTAGTCTAAACTTTGGAAGGAAAAAACCCCAATGATTAATTGTTAACCCAAACCCATAAATTAATTCTGGGGGGAAAAAAACTAATTTAGATCAATGGTTCAGTTTTATTATAGTTCTCTTTTTTTGTAAGATTTATTTATTATGTATGCAATGTCCTGCCTGCGTGTGTGCCTGTCTGCCAGAAAAGGGCACCAGATCTCATTATAGATGGTTATGAGCTACCATGTGGGTGCTGGGAATTTAACTCAGGACCTCTGGAAGAGCAGACAGTGCTTTTAACCGCTGAGCCATCTCTCCAGCCCCATTGTTTTGTTTTGTTTTGTTTTTCAATTATATAATAAGGTTTAGAAAAAGCAGTCTTCATCCAGGCACAGTGGCGCACGCCTTTAATCCCAGCACTCGGGAGGCAGAGGCAGGCAGATCTCTGTGAGTTCAAGGCCAGCCTGGTCTACAAAGCAAGTCTAGGACAGCCAAGGCCACACAGAGAAACCCTGTTCTGGGAGGGGAGATGGTCTAGACAATATCTCATTTTTGGTTTTGTTTTTAAATTTCAAAAACTATAAAGAAATCAAAATTTAAGGCTTAGAGTGTTATTCCATCACTAAGCTGACTTGCTTCTCAGGAATGAGACCTGAGCGCTATCACCAGATCCTTGAATTTGTAATCCCAGCACTGCGGAGGCAGACGGCAGAAATCCTTGGGGCTCGCTGGCCAGCCAGTCAAGCCTAATTGGTGAGCACCAGGACAATGAGAGACTGTCTCAAAAGAGATAAACAACACTCCTCAAGATGACACCAGAGGCTCCCCTTTGGCCTCTACACCCATGGATACACACATGCATGTACACACACATATACACTTTATATTATTAAAACAAAAAAGGGGAAAAGGGAAAATTCTGATGCCAAAAATACACGCTAGTAAAAGATTGGAAAGCTGGGGGCTGGAGAGATGGCTCAGTGGTTAAGAGCACTGACTGCTCTTCCAAAGGACCCGGGTTCAATTCCCAGCAACCACGTGGTGGCTCACAACTGTCTATAACTCCAAAATCTGACACCCTAACACAGGCATACATGCAGGCAAAACACCAATGTACATAAAACAAAAATAATTTTTTTTTTAATTTGAAAAGTTGTGCTGCACACCTTTAATGCCAGCACTTAGGGAGGCAGAGGCAGGAGGATCTCTGAGTTTGAGGCCAGCCTGGTCTAAAGAGTGAGTTCCAGGACAGCCAGGGCTACACAGAGAAACCCTATCCTGAGAAAAACAAACAAAGAGATTGGAAAGTTCCATAAACCTCCACAGCAACCTGGGCTTTTGAGAGTGGCTGCACACCACCCACCCGTTTACTTTAAATACTGCAAGGAAGTAAGGACCAGAGCTGTCTTTACAGATGGCAGTGTTTAAGTGTGTAGATGAGCCTGCACGCCGTGACGCTGCTCTCTTCCGCTCTTTTTTCCTTGCTGGGCAGGCTTCTCTATGAAAAGATAACTCCAAAGCCATATGATGCTGTGTCTGGGCTGCAGGGCTGAGCTACTGCTCCCTTAGTCAGCTCCCCAGTCAGCTCCCCAGGGCCCAGGAAGACGACTGGCACTCAGCAGAGCTAAGCCAAACCGCGGTGGTGGGCAATTAATACAAACCCAGAGAAACAGTCTCTATATGGAAACCCTCTTCTCCCTGCACAGGCCTATGAGGAAACCACTCCCAGAAGCCTTAGCCCTTTCTCCACATGAGAAAGCGGAAAAACAGATCAAACAAAAGCAATCAGAAGCAAAAAAAGACTACAAGTCCCTAATTTGTAGAAGGACTGCCAGGGGCTACCCTAACAGGAGTCTTTGCAAGCTGTCTGAAAAGCTGAATTTATCCCACTTCGAATGCCTCCAAAGGCCATTCTTTCAGCACCCACATGATTGCTAAGCAACTTTGCTCTCAGCCCCCGAGTCTGAAGAATAAATCATTGTTACACAAGAAAATATCCACATCCATGCCAGAAACTCATCTCTGTAGGCCCAGCTCTGCTGAGGCTCTGCTCTGAGGCGACTGATTGAGCCCCTTGAGTGAGTAGCCGCTGTGCGTGGCCTGCGTTTGTCCTTCTAAGTGTTTGCCCCAGCTATCAAAAAAATGAAACTAAGGATGGTGAGCAACTAAACAGAGTTTTAACACACACACACATGCACACGCGCACTCATGCATACATCCACCAGAGCACACATGCTAAATGTTGAATGCTCACCCTCCTCCCTCCCAAAGACGTAGCGACCCCTCCCCCGGCTCACGCGGCTTCCCCTTACAGGACGTGCGCAATGGGCAAGATTCAGGGCTGAGGAAGGGGGCGGGGATCTCTGCTCCAGACACTTGTCTGAACTGGCGCGATTGCAGAACTGTAATTCATAATGGGTGATCTTTTTAAAAACACGAAAAATTCCTGTCTCGGTTATAAAATTTCAAGCTAATGGCAGCTTACCAGAAAGTTCTTCCTAACAATGAGCCAGAGTGACCAGCTTCCTGTTCCCACCATGCCATTGTCTACTGGAAGCCCCGCCCCCTTTCCACATGGAGTCACGCTCCCCTTCTGCCAACAGCCTTTCCTCCTGCTTAGTCTTGCCTGCATCTCTTAAATTATCTTCATTTTATTCAGCCTCAAAAATCAAAAAACAAAAACACTCAGTCCAACTATAATCAATTACCATCCTAGACACTGTTACCAAATAAATCTTCAGGTGCTACTTACCTTCCATTGTCTGAAGACCACCATCTGCTTACAGGATTAGAAGCCAGCAAAGTACCCAAGTTCCAGATAAGTCTGCCCACAAGCCAGCTCAGTTTACCTTTACCAGCCTTAGCTTTTCCTGGGCCTTTGCACAAACTACAAACCCAGCCAAGCAAGTTCACTCACTAGCTCTCAGGCAAACCCTGCAGCTCTCCTCTCTCCTGGGTTCCCCGGAGTAAGGTCCATCCGCCTCCATTTCTACCGAAGCTCTTCCTGAACTCCAAAACCAAAGTCTCTTCCCGAGCTGGGTATCCCAAGCATCTGTAACTCTTGCACTACCCCACTGCACAAGGATTCCCCCACAAGATGAGACATTCTGCAAGCAGAACCATGCCTCAGTGCACCGCATACCATGGCACATGATGAGCAATATCCAGGTGTTTTCAATGACAACTGAATGACTCTAAACCTTCCCTTAATAGTAAAACAATTTTGGCTTTCTTTCTCTCTCTCTTTCTTCCTTCCTTCCTTCCTTCCTTTCTTTCTCTCTTTGCCTGTTTGTTTCAGGTAGGGTTTCTTTGTGTAATAGAGCCCTGGTTGTCCTGGATTCACTTTGCAGAACAGGCTGGCCTCAAACTTACAGAAATCCCCCTGCCTCTGCCTCCTGAGTACTGGGATTAAAGATACACACCACCACACCGGGCTAACAATTAATATTTTAATAATGATGACAGTCAATTTAAAAGTCCACTCTCCCTTTCTGCTTTGGTTTGCTTTGACTTCGAGTGACCTTGAACTAATGGCAATCCTGCTGCCTCAGCTTCTTAAGTGCCGGCATCCCAGGTGCAAGCCACCACGTTCAGCTTTCTATTTCTTTTTTTTTTTTTTTTTTTTTTTTGTTTTTGTTTTTGTTTTTGTTTTTTTGGTGACAGGGTCTCTCTATGTAGCCTTGGCTGTCCTGGACTCACTTTGTAGACCAGGCTGGCCTCGAACTCACAGCGATCCGCCTGCCTCTGCCTCCCAAGTGCTGGGATTAAAGGCGTGCGCCACCACGCCCGGCAGCTTTCTATTTCTTTATATCATAGATTAAAAAAAGTCTAGACTCAAGACTTGACCTAGGTCATCCAGTGAGGTACAACAAAAAAGGGACTGGAGCCCAAGTCTCCCAGCTGTGCCACGGTGGTGACCTACACCAGAAACAAGCCGTCAACCCACCCACCTCCTCCAGCACGGGTAAGAACTCGTCAGCAGCACACCCTGCCCAGTGAAGTACTTCGCAGCACTTACTCTGTGCCCCGCGCCAGTGGGCTCTTAGATCCCTATCTGCAGCTGAGGAGGAGAGCTCAGCTTACTGCTGCTTTCTTCTGTGCGCTAGAGAATAGCCAACATGCGCCCAAGGGAGGGGCCAGCAGAAGCCCCACCCCCCAAGGGAGGAGCCATAAGAAGCCCCACCCCAAAGGGGATGACCCAGCAGAAGCACCACCTGAGAGACACAGTAAGGAAGGTACCTATCCCCAAACCATGCCTTGATATTAGCCATGGAATATGCACCACTGAACTATGAATAACAGTCTCACGGAAAGCCTTTAATTTTTTGGTAAATTCATCAACTAAACCAACAATCCCCCAGAAAACCACTAGTAAATTTCATCTCATAAATTTAAATTTTTCTATGTCAGAAAAAAGATACCCAGCCAGGCGTGGTGGCACACATCTTTAATCCCAACACTGGGAAAGCAGAGGCAGACAGATCTCTGTAAGTTTGGGGCCAGCCTGCTCTACAAAGCAAGTCCAGGACATCCAAGGCTACCATAGACACCCTGTTTCAAAAAAAAAAAAAAATCTTTGCTAGGTATTGGTGCCACAAGGCAGAGGCAGGAGGATCTCTGTGAGTTCAAGGCCAGCCTGGTCTACAGAGTAAGTTCCAGGATAGCTAAGGCTGCACAGAGAAACCTGTCTCCAAAATCCAAAATAAAGAGAGAGAGAGATACCCAAGCAAACAAAAAGGGTAATACCACAGTATCCAAACCACTCTGAGGAAAAACAAAAACAAAAAGGAACATACAATTGGAAAACGAGCAATGGGCATGGAGAGAAAGCTAGGAAACTGAAGACTGAAAAGATTTTCTAAGTTCAGTTTAAGACTGGACACGTGGTGCATAGAGTTAAATGTGAGTTTTGGTACATTTTATCATCTCTCTACATTTAAAGTTTTTATTACATTATTTGTGTGTGTGTGTGTGTGTGTGTGTTGGGGCGGGGACAGGGGCAGAGGGTGTGAGTGTCACAGCCCACAGGGAAGGCAGAGGACAACCTGCAGGGGCTGCTTCTCTTCTCCCACCACGTGGGTCGCAGAGAACACACAGACTGTCAGGCTTGGCAGCATCGTCACTGACCCATCACATTGCTCTCTACATTTTAGTAATTACCGAGAGGAGGGAAGGCATGTGTGTGCCTGCCACCGTGGAAGCCTGGAGGTCAGAGGTCAGCTTTTGGGCATAAGCCCTCTCCTTCCCATCATGTGTGTCCCAGCGAGCATCCCAGAGACTGAACTCAGGTCGTCAGGGTTGGCAGCAAGCACCTTCTCCCACTGAGCCATTTCCCCAGCCCTCACCTGTCTCTGTAAGAACTTGTTAAACACGGTTTGTTACGGAGATTTAGCTGGGTGTGGTGGCACGCACCTTTAATCCCGACACCGAGAAGCCAGAGGCAGATGTCTGAGTTCCAGGCCAGCCAGGGCTACCTTGTGAGACCCTGTCTTAAAAAAGAGACCCTAGGGCTGGAGAGATGGCTCAGAGGTTAAGAGCACTGTCTGCTTTTCCAGAGGTCTTGAGCTCAATTCCCAGCAACCACATGGTGCTCACCAACCATCTATAATGAGATCTGCTGCCCTCGTCTGATGTGCAAGCAGAACATTGTGTATGTAATAAATATTTTTTTTTTTAATCTTAAAAAAAGAGAGAGAGAGAGAGAGAGAGAGAGAGAGAGAGACCCTAAGCTATGACTATTGCACGGAGGTCATCCTCTGAATCGCTTCCTGCTTTGTTGTTTGTTGTTTCGGAGGGGTTGTATATGTTGTAATTCAGATACTGGGGAGGCTGAGGCAGGAGGACTGCCAAGAGTGTAAGTCATGCCTTGCATGCCTGATGCCCTGGGGGTGACGCCACATGGGTGGGACAGACCTCAAGTACAGACGTCTAAGGAAGAGTGTGGCGGAGGGCTCTGTAGTAGGAGAGGAATTCGGCAGCTCAGCCTGGTGCCCCCTTCTCCAGGAGAAACCCCTGAAGGCACAGTGCACAGGCAAGTGACAACCAAGACCGCAAGTCTGAGGCCTACCTCTGCTGTCTTCTCTTCTCCCTCCTGACTCTCTGTAGTGCCTGCAATATGGCTTCTATCCGTATTGAGAGGAGACACATTCCAACAGCTCCCCAAAATGAATGAAACTACAAATAGTACCAAGCCCCACGTATACCATATGTACTTTATGTATCCACCATAAAATTCAATGTATAAATTAAGCCCAGCAAAAGGTTAACAATAACTTAAAATATAATAATAATAATAAATGAACAATTAAAGCAACACACTATAGTAAGTTATTTAAAACTTGTGAACTGTTTGTTTCTGGAATTTTCCATTTGATATTTTAGGCTATGACTGATCACAAGTAGCAGAAGCCATAGAAAGTAAAATCCAAGGAAAGGGGGCAGGAGAGAGGGAGAAGTAGCCTACATCTTAATCTTCCCATTTAACAGATAAAATACAGAAGCAGGGGCTGGAGACCCGGCCCCACGGCTAAGGTGCTGGATGCCAAGCTTCACACCTGAGCTCCATCCCAGAACCCACACGGTGGCAGGAGAACCAGCTCCCAAAAGTTGTCCTCTGACCTCCGTGTACATGCCAATACATGCACATACCACCTCCATCCACAAAATCAACATATGAAAAGTCAGTTAACAGAAAACATCCCCAAACCACCCAAGTACAGGACCGCAAGTTTTTAATCCAGTCCATCTACCCAAGTGTGTATAAAACAGCAGTTCTCAGTCTCTCACCAAGACCTCAGGTATAACAGCCATCCTACGGTCAGGACGAACTGTGGGCGCCATGCTCCTTTAAGGGCAGACTGTAGCCCTCTTTCCACAATCCAGTGAAATGCGGTCATTTCCAATGCTGTCTCTACAGTCCACCAGAACTGTTTTGTTTTGCTTTGTTCTTGGTGAGGGGGTAGGAGTTTGAAACTAAGAGGCAAATATACCCACTAAATCACACACTCCCTAGCTCCAGAATAGCTTTTTTTATTATCTAGTGTCATTTCTGGCTGGTCCACCATGCACACAGATACCAGTCTTCTAATCCAAATCAAATGTGACAAAGATAATTATTCCTAAAGAGACAAAAGACACAGGAGGCCTGGAAATGTGTTCCACGTGTCCTCTTCCTGTAAGAATTTTAACACATGCAGATTTCCTCTTAAACGCTTTTCCTATCAACTGCTGAGAACTGCAGTGTCAAGTGGACTTGGAAAGGGACTGTGGCCTGGTGTGGTGGCGCACGCCTTTAATCCCAGCACTCAGGAGGCAGAGGCAGGCGTATCTCGGTGAGTTTGAGGCCAGCCTGGTCTACAAAGCGAGTCCAGGACAGCCAGTGCTTTTACACAGCAAAACCCTGTCTCAAAAAAACCAAAAGGAGAAAGAAAGAAAGAAAGAGACTGTGAATACATGATAAAGCTCACTAGTCCCAGCATCCAGGTGTCAGAGGTGGGGGGAGGGGAGTGGTCCTGTGAATCCATGAGTTCTAGGCCAGCCTGGGCAAAACAATGAGAACCCCATTTTAGGGGAGGGTTAAGTCAGACATGATGGCTCACTACTATAATCTCCCAGCACTGAAGAGGCTGAAGAGGATCACCTTGAGTTTTAGACCAATGTGGGCTACACAGTAAGTTCCAGGCCACAACGGACTTTGGCCAGACAAAGAGTATGAGACTTTGTCTTTAAAAAAAAAAAAAAAAGTGTGACGAGAAGAAGTAAAAGATTCTGAGGCACAGGCTACATTTCTGTTGTGAAAAGGAAGTGACATGAGAAAGAGATCTTCCACTTATCCCTGACAGGAGAAAGGTCCTGAACATTCCCCCACTGCACAGAATGAGAAGCACATGTCCAGGGGTGGCTAGCTTAGAAAGCCGGCAGCTCCAGCTTCGTCACTGTGCCCCTGTGGGACTGTGGTGAGACCCGAAGGAAACAGGAAGCAGAGCCCAGGACGGTTGTAAGCTCTGAGGGGTTTTGGTGGTGGTGGTTGGTTGGTTTTGGTTTTTTGAGTCAGAGTAGCCCTGCCTATCCTGGAACTTACTCTGTAGGCCAGACTGGCCTCAAAACTGCCTCTGTCTCCTGAGTGTGAGATTAAAGGTGTGAGCCACCTCTGCCCAGCCTGAAAACTTTGAGTTTTAAGATCAGAAAAGATGGGCTAAGGTGAACTGACAACACCAAAAATAGATAAGATGTAAACTTACATCCATCTTTTTAAAAAGATTTGTTTTTTTTTTGTCTACAGAGCAAGTTCCAGGACAGCCAGGGCTACAAAAAGAAATCCTGTCTCAGGGCTGGAGAGATGGCTCAGAGGCTAAGAGCACTCACTGATTTGACTCCTCTTCCAAAGGTCCTGAGTTCAATTCCCAGCACCACATAGTGGCTCATAACCATCTATAATGCGATCTGGTGCCCTCTTCTGGCAGGCAGGCACACATGCAGGCAAACACTGCATACATAATAAATAAAATAAATATTTTTTAAAAAAAGAAATCCTGTCTCAAAAAAACAAACAAAAGATTTATTCTGTGTACATCAGTGTTTTACATGCATATGCATATGTGTGCCATGTTTGTGCCTGCTGCCCCTAGAGGCAAAAGGAAGCATCACATACCCTTCTCCAGCCCCCACATGTATTTTTTTAAACACTAAATTTCCAAGATATCACAATGAAAATTTTCTAGCAAAGACTGGAAAACAGAAATAACTTGTAACTCACTCCTACCCACTTTAAGACTTGGAACCATTTGATGTTCTCTTTATGTAGAGACTTTCCTTTCTTTACTCTTTCATTTTGGTAAAATATTACAACTAGTCGCAGAGACTTTTTTCTTTGAGGTCTTGCCCCATAATGCACACCTGTCTTCTCATCCTCAGTCCTCCTGTCTGAAGCCTGGAGTGCTTATAGTTACAGACAGGGATTGCCACCGTGCTGGCTCTCAACAACTTTTAGTAGGCTCCCTTATGATTCCAGTCCCCTAACCTTGCTTTTTAAAATTAGATTTTTTTTTTTTTTTTTTTTTGGTTGCCCAACATAAAGTGCTTTCACCACAGTGGTTAACAGAAACACAGGCAGCAGGATCAGGAACACGATGCTATTCATGCCAAGAACATGAGACTTAATGCACAGCTTTGTGTTCAGAGTTTCACACAAAAAAGGCATTTACTGCAATTTGCTTCCTTTAGGTCTTTAACTGATCACTTTCGCCTTGCTCAATTACTTTAACAATCCAGGTAAAAACTTTTGAAACTAGATGCCTGCATGGAACAAAATACAAGGGATTATTCAAAAGACATGCAAGATAAAGAATAAAAAACAACTGACTCAAACTCCTTCAAACCTAATGGTTCAGTCCTGTAGTCCCACCCCTTAGAAGGCTGGTGCAGATGCATTGCTGTGAATCAGAGGCCAGCCTGGGCTACCACCCCTTGGAAGGCTGGTGCAGATGCACTGCTGTGAATCAGAGGCCAGCCTGGGCTCCCACCCCTTGGAAGGCTGGTGCAGATGCACTGCTGTGAATCAGAGGCCAGCCTGGGCTACCACCCCTTAGAAGGCAGGCGCAGATGCACTGCTGTGAATCTGAGGCCAGCCTGGGCTCCCACCCCTTGGAAGGCTGGTGCAGATGCATTGCTGTGAATCAGAGGCCAGCCTGGGCTCCCACCCCTTGGAAGGCTGGTGCAGATGCACTGCTGTGAATCTGAGGCCAGCCTGGGCTCCCACCCCTTGGAAGGCTGGTGCAGATGCACTGCTGTGAATCTGAGGCCAGCCTGGGCTACAAAATGAGACCTTACTGGGGAAGAATATGAATAAATATCTCTTATTGAAAAAATAAGATGGAACTGCTCACACTGTCACTCTAAAAGTGATTTTTATTTAGATCTTCACTATAGTTGCAAGCTCTTCAACTTCAGAAAGGTACAAAAAAAAGCGTTTCTAAAAAGAGCAGAGCCAGGCATGGTGGCGAACGCCTTTAATTCCAGTGCTTGGGAGGCAGAAGCAGGGGGATTGCTGTGAGTTCGAGGCCAGCCTGATCTACAAAGTGAGCCCAAGACAGCCAAAGCTAACACAGAGAGAACCTGTCTCGAAAAACCAAAAATAAAAAATAAATAAATAAAATAAAAAGAACAGAATAGGAGCAGAGCCAGAACACTTATTTTAAGCCATTGCCGGCACTAACATGCAATTCACCCTGAAGCCATAATTGCAAACTAAACTTTATAATAGTGGTTGCTAAAATATCGCTAGAGTTTGCTATATTTAAGAAAAAGCACTCGCTATGTAACAATAAGAGTATTAATTTAAGGTACATTGTGAAGTCTGGAAGGAGCATAAAGGCTGAGAACCAGTGTGGGCAGGGAGAGACTTTCCATCGTGTAAATGCCCTTTTTTTAGTCTTATGAACTTCATACCACGTGTACATATGAACTCTGACAGTTCCTCGTAAATAGTTAAGCAATAACCTTCATTGTTGTGTGCTGGCGTTACATTTAATTCTTAGCAAGGAACAACCAATGAAACGCTAAAGAATATGATGACAGCTTTTCATTTTGTTTTGTTTTGTTTTGTTTTGTTTGAGACAGGGTCTCTCTGTGTAGTCTGGACTGCCCTGGACTCGCTTGTAGACCAGGCTGGCCTGGAACTCACAGGCCTGCCTCTGCCTCCCGAGTGCTGGGATTAAAGGCGTGCGTCACCACACCCAGAGTGTTCCACGTTTTAATATTTATTTGTTTATTTTTATGTGATGTGTGTGCCCTGTGTGCATGCCGTGGCCCTGAGGTCAGGGGAGAACACTAGATCCCTGGGCTGGGATTGCAAATGGCTGTGAGCCGACATGTGCATGTTAGGAACCCGGCTCCTCTACGAGAGCAGTAAGTGCTCTGTAACCATGGAGCCATCTCTCCAGGCCCTGTATATTTTTATTTTACTGACAAGTTCAGCAAAAGTCGTACTGACAGCACTAAAATAAATGGCATCATATTATCAAATTTTTCTTCGGATTTTAAGTTTCAAACTGAGTGTCTTCTATCCAATGGTCTTTCTACTGGTGTTGTGTTTCCTATCCTTACCTCTACACATCATGCCTGGCCTCTGCATGCACGTAGAGGTCAGTGGACAACATGAGCGGTCAGTTCTCTCCTTCCACCATGTGGGCCCCAGGGATCAACCTCAGATTGTCAAGTTTGGAGCGAGTACATTTACCAGCTGAGCCGTCTCACTGGCCCTGGGTTTTGATTTTTTAAACAGTCTTGCTGTGTGGCTTCGGCTCCACCATAAAGCTAAGACTATCTCACACCTGTAGTAATGTTCCTGCTCAGACTCTCGAGTGTTGGGATTACAAGTCTGAGCTGCCATTCCCAGCTGGACTTCTTGTCTTTTAAGGATAGGGCAATTATGCAAGTCTATATGAGCAGGGGCAGAGAGAAGGAGTAAAGAGGCGTTTTCTAAGGATTTCATCCTCGTAACTAAATTCAATTAATTTAAATTTAAATTTAGCAAAAGCTCTTATCTATCTCTTCTTCCCTCATGTCTCACAACCATATTCCCTGCCCTGGGAACAGTGCCCAACACACGAAACATCCATTCTGCATTATTGAACGTATCCGTCTGTGCCAAAAGTTAGGAAAGTAGGCCAGCAAGATGGAGCCAAGCACTCCTGAAAGTCGTCTCTGAACACCACAGACACAACCATGGCACGCATGCTTCATATTTCACACAAATATCACACACATACACAAGTGTAAAGAAAAAGAAGTCTTAGTTATAAAGGTGGGCTGGGAGATGGCTCAGCAGCTAAAAGCACTGGTAAAGGGGCTGTTCTTCCAGAGGACCCAGCTTTGATTTCCAGTGCCCACAATGATGGCTCACCATCATCTGTAACTCAAGACCCAGGGGCCCCCACGCCCTCTTCTGGCCACTGAGGGCACTACACACATATGGTGCAAATATACCTCTCTCAAAAAATAAAATAAGGGCTAGAAAGATGACTGCAGTTAAGGGCATATATTGATCTTACAGGGGACCAGAGTTTGGTTCCCAACACCCACACACAACTACCTGTAACTCCAGTTCCAGGAGATTTGATGTCTCTGGCCTCCTTAGGCATGTGCACATAGCCGCACAAAGGCATATGCACATACACGTAATTAAAAATAAAAATTTTTTTCTTTTTTCTTTTTTTTTGGCTTTTCGAGACAGGGTTTCTCTGTGTAGCCTTGGCTGTCCTGGACTCGCTTTGTAGACCAGGCTGGCCTCGAACTCACAGCAATCCGCCTGCCTCTGCCTCCCAAGTGCTGGGATTAAAGGCATGCGCCACCACGCCCAGCTAAAAATAAAAAATTTTAATTAAAAAATAAATTAAAAGGTAAACCAGCAAAATGGCCCAGCGGATAAAGGCATTTGCTGCCAAGTCTGACCCAAGTTCAGTCTCCAGAGTCCACATGGTAGAAAAAAAAACTGACTCTTCCAAGTTGTTCACTGAACTCCACGCGTCATAGCACACACGCTTGTGTGCGTGTGCATTATAAATAAACATAAATTAAATGAATAAACAAGTAAAAAAGATAAACCATGAATTTGAGGCTCTCCTAGTCTACAGAATGAGTACCAGGAAAGCCAGGGCTACACAAAGAGAAACCATGTCTCAGAAAAAAAAAATTAAAATAAACCAAGCATGCAGATGGTTTCCATCTGTAATCTCAGGACCTGAAAGGGGAAGGCAGGAAGACTGCTGTAAGTTTGAAGCCTGCCTGGTCTACACAGCAAGTTCTAGCCCATTCAGAGCTACATATAAAGATGCTGCCAAGACCGGGCATAGTGGTGCTTGCCTTTAATCCCAGCACTCGGGGAGGTAGACTGCTGTGAGTTCAGGTGAGCCTGGTCTACAAAGGACAGCCAAGGTTACACAGAGACACCCTGGCTTGAAAAAAAAATCCAAAAATAAATAAAACAAAAAAAATTCTGTCAAAAACATAAAATACATATTTTTTCATATTTTTTATATATGTAAATATATGCTTAGAATTCAGTAAGCCCTGGGTTCAATTTCCAAAACTACAAAAAGGGAAGGGGGGATAAGTGGTAATTAAGTATGGTGTGTGTGTGTGTGTGTGTGTGTGTGTGTGTGTGTGTGTGTGTGTGTGTGTGTAAAATGTTTGGGGACCTGAATTCAATCCCTAACACCTATGTGAAAATACCCAACATGATGCTTGTAATTTCAGTGCTGGGAAGGTGGAGACAAGAAGATTCCTTGGGGCTCAACAGCCAACCACTCTAGTCTAATTGGTAAACTCAAGCCAGGGATAGACCTCATCTGAGGGAGACACATGGCATTCCTAAGGATGGCGCCCGAGGTTCTCCTCTGTCCTCCACAACTACCATGTACCCATGTGCACCCACACATACAAGGACACATGCAGGGGCTGGAGAGATGGCTCAGTGGTTAAGAGCACTGGCTGTTATTCCAGAGGACCTGGGTTCAATTCCCAGCACCCACATGGCAGCTCACAACTATCTGTAACTCTAGTTCCAGGGGATCTGGCATCCTCACACAGATATACATATAGGTAAAAGATCAATGCACATAAAAATAAATATTTGTAAAAATTAAGAAAGAACACGTGCATACACAGATACACATTTTTTTTATAAAGTAAAAATAGGACTAGAGGTATAGCCCAGGGTAGAGTAATCACATAGTAAACTGGATTCCAACTGCAATGCAGGAAAAATGAATCCTAGCAGCCAAAAACTACTAACCTTTTATTAAGTTAGCAGGCAACTTATACATAAATACATTAATTCCAAAGCACTACTATTCCCCCAATGAAATGGAGTCAAATACCAAGAAGAAATTTAAATGAAAATATTTTCAGTTCCAAAAACACTGGCAGGATGTGTACACTGGATTAATCCAAAGTCTTTTACGTTGACACAGGAGAGGCCAAATACAACTCCACAGATGTGCTACTGACACATGGTTGACAGCTATGAACTGACATTTTACACTTCCTGCCTAGGCTGCTGGCAATAATACCATAAAGGGGCAGCGAGATGGCTCAGTGGGTAGAAGGTACCTGCTGCCAAGCCTGATGACTTCAACTTGACCCTGGGAATCCACACAATGGAAGGACAAAACTGACCCCTAAAAATTATCTTCTGATCTCCATGTCCACACTATGACACACAAGCCACCGAGATATGCACACACCCACACACATAGACACACACAAAGACATTAAATAAATGGAAGTTCTCTAGAACCAGCTGAGGTTTCATGTAATAATTTTAAAATTCAAGCCAGGCGCAGTAGCGCACGCCTTTAATCCCAGCACTCTGGAGGCAGAGGCAAGCAGATCTCTGTGAATTTGAGGCCAGCCTGGTCTACAAAGTGAGTCCAGGACAGCCACGCCACATAGAGAAACCCTGACTTGAAAACCAAAGAATAAAAATTTAAAATTTTAAAATTCCCCAAGTTATTTTCCTCAAAAATTTAGTGGAGTGCAATGATAGTAACAGAATTTTGCTTTTGTTTTTTGAGACAGTGTTTCTCTCTGTAGCACTGGCTGTCTTGGACTTTCTTTGTAGACCAGGCTGGTCTCAAACTCAGAGATATGCCTCCCTCAGCCTCTTGAGTGTTGAAATTAAAGGTGTATGCCACTCCCACCAGAAAGTAATAGAATTGTATCCCATCAATTGGAAAGGGGGAGGAAAAAGCAAAACCAAAACTATTAATTAATTAATTTTAAAAACCACTGGCTTAAAAAAGTGAAAACTGGGCCAGGCATGGTGTTATATACCTTTGATCCCAGCAATTCAGGAGGCAGAGGCAGGTGGATCTCTGAGAGTGCCAGGACAGCCAGGGCTATTACACAGAGAAACTCTGTCTCAACACCCTCCCCCAAAAAGTGAAAATCTTGCCCACCATGGTGGCACACACCTTTTATTCCAGAACTAGGGAGGCAGAGGCAGGTGGATCTCTGTAAGTTCTAGTACAGCCTGGTCTACATAGTGAGCTCCAGGACAGTCAGGGCTATACAGAGAGATCCCATCTCAAAGTAGATAGATAGATAGATAGATAGATAGATAGATAGATAGATAGATGAACTATAGATAGATAGATACAGAGATACATAGTGAGTGAATATCTTGGTTCTAAACCAGTTTCTGCTTTTACACTGTAACTTGGGGACAAATCACATCTAAAAGGCTTCAATTACCATATCAACAAAATTAAGGGGTACCCTGGGACTACCTGTAGGAAAGATGAGCTATTTTCTTAAGTTCTTTAAAAGTTAGAATAATAGGCTGTGACCATATGGTGGGGAAGGAGGCCCCCTTCTGTCACAGACCTAGGAGAGGGGACCAGGGTGAAAGAGGGAGGGACGGAGGGATGGAGGAACGGGAAGATACAAATGAGGGGATAACAACTGAGATGTAATCTGAGTAAATTAATTAAATTAAATTTTTAAATTTTTAAAAAGGGGCTGGAGACATGGCTCACTGGTTAAGAGCGCCGCCTGCTCTTCCAGAGGTCCTGAGTTCAATTCCCAGCAACCACATGGTGGCTCACAACCATCTATAATGTGATCTGATGCCCTCTTCTGCAGATAAAGCACTCTCATACATTAAATAAATAAACAAACTTTTAAAAAAAATTTTAAAGAAAAAAAATAATAATATTTGTTTTTCAATGTATACAGAGTAATAAGCACGACAGCTACAGGATGCAACAGGAAGGGTAACAGGTGTCACATGGCATAAGGTTTATACATTCTCCTTGAAGTGGCAAAATAATAATTCTAAGTACACGGAACAAAAGAAGAGAAGCCAAACCATACAACAGCAACCCTAAATCTAACAATATCAATTACTACTTTAAATGTAAATGGCCTAAATACTCTAAGACACATATCAAAAGAGTTAAGACCCAGCTACACACTATCTAAAAACTATAATAGTAGATAAAAGTAAAAACAAGGCCATACACTCGATTGCTAACCACAAATAAACTAGAAACAACACAAATCTTAAAGGGTGAATGGATAACTATTGCTCGCCTATACAATGTAATAGCCTAGCAATAAAAATACAAACAGATACGTTAATTTCTAAAGCATTCATCTGAGAAAAGGAAACCAGCTTCAGAAAATCCCATTCATATCACACTGTAGAAAAAGGAAAGCTAGGGCCCGGCGTGGTGGCTCGCGCCTTTAATCCCAGCACTCGGGAGGCAGAGGCAGGGTATCGCTGTGAGTTTGAGGCCAGCCTGGTCTACACAGTGAATCCAGGACAGCCAAGGCTAAATGGAGAAACCCTGTCTCGAAAAACCAAAATAGAAAAAGGAAAAGGAAAACTAGAACAGATCAGTGGTTACCACCTGTTGGAGATGAGGTTTATATGACAAAGCTTTGTGGGACGGAACTGATGAAATCCTAGTTGGTGATGTGACTTCCTACATGTGCTAGAATTCATTAAACTGTACATCAAAAAAATAAAAAAATAAAAAAAAGCGGGCTGGGGGGACACGGTGGTGCACCCTGTAATCCCAGAACTCGGGAGGCAGAAGCAGGCGGATGGAGACCAGCTTGGTCTACAAAGTAAGTCCAGGACAAGCCAGGGCTACAGAGAAACCCTGTCTCGACACCACCACCACCACCCCCAAAAGGCTATTATTAACGTTTTAAAATTACATGTGTGCCTGTGAAAACGTGTGTGCTCCCGCCCACAGACGCAAGAGGCATCCCCGGGAGCTGGAGTTATAGGCAATTGTGAGCTGTCCCATGGGGGTCCTGGGAACAGAATTCTATCTAGTCCCCTAGGAATTCTGGTCCTCTCAAAGTCGCTCTACTGAGCCATCCATCCTTCGGGGCCCCTATATATTAATTTTTTAAAGTAAAAGTATATGGCTAATTTTCATCAGCCCTTCTAAACTATGATTTAATGAATAAGATCAAAAGGAAAACAAGTGAGAACGCCAAATCCTTCTGGCATAAAAGCCACTTCTGAAAAGAACTTCCTCATTTACTGCACAAAATGCACAAAGCAAACCCAATCTTCGGAAACCTCTTCCCAAAAGAGGCTAAGAAAACCAGTCATTCAGATCCCAAATGCGTATATTTGAAAAATGCCTGTGAATGGCTCTTCTTGTCCGTTTCTATATTTCAGACTTTTCAAGAAGCTGCCAACTCCTGCTGGCTGGGTGCCACTTTGGGGTTTACTCAACTTACAAGTGTCCCTTTATGCGTACCTCATACTCTGGGGTCTCCGGGCGGCCCTAACAAGAACTCAGCAAAAAGCAATGGCCTTTGCAGGGAGCCAGAAAGATCCGAGCTGCTTGGCACGCGCTCCTCTGCGCACATCGGGCAGGGAGGCTCTGCTCCGCGTCCCCGAGGCGAGGCTGAGGATCCCGGGACACCCCCCAACACCCCGTCTCAAGGGGACGCTCTGCAGGTCCCCGGACTCCCATTACAGCAAAGCTCGGCCGTGGCAGGAGCTGGAGGAGCGCGCCCGCCCCCGCGCACCGCACGGAGGCCAGAAAGAAGAGAGAGGACCGCCGCCCCGCCACATTCCCAAACACCCCTCCCCGCGGACACGTTCCCCCTGCTGGAAGCGCCGGCAGGGGGCTCACCTTGAGTTGCGACTTGGAGACCTTGCCGCTGCGGTCCAGGTCCAGCGCGGTGAAGGCGTGCCAGATGGCTTTGAGCAGTTCGTCTTTCAAGCCCCCCATGCCCACGGCCGCGCTGCCCCAGCGAAGCTGGCCCGCCCAGTCCGCACTCCACCGCCTCTGCCTCCAGCAGGATCTCCAGAGACTACGCTGCCCGCCGTGCTGTCACCTGACCGCTGCGGGTCCCGCCCTCCCCGAGGGCACGCCCCCTCGGGTCCCGCCCCTCCGTACTACCAGCCAGCCCCTGGGATGCCCTCCTCTGTCCAGTGTGGGAACGTAAACATCACGCCAAGTCTCCTCTAGTGGGTTTCCACTCCAACCCAGGCTGTTTTCAAAGCTCGTGTGTGCCCCCCAGAGAAATGACACCCCCCCAATCCCGAGGAACACGCGAGACGAGAGTGATCAGCCTCTGCAGAAGCCCTGCAGTTATTATGGGAGCCTTGCTGGAGTCAGTCTTATGAGGCCAGACAAGACTCCGAAAAATGCCCAGAAAGAGCCTGGAATGCTCTGTCCCAAATCGGGAAGGACGAAGAAGGGGACAGAAACAAAAGGGAGTCTCTGAGAAAAGTTGGTTCATGCACTTCTCTGTAGTGGCCTCTGGGAGGCGCAGCAACAAGTTTTTGTTGTTTTGGTTTAGGGTGGGTGTGTGTGTATGTGTGTGTGTGTGTGTGTGTGTGTGTGTGTGTGTGTTGCTTGTTTCTTTGTTGGTTTGGGGGCGGTGTTCTGAGACAGGGTTTCTCTGTGTATCAAACCCTGGACTGTCCTGGATTCACTTTGTAGACCAGGTTGGCCTCAAACTCACAGTGATCCACCTGCCTTTGATTCCCGAGTGCTGGAATTAAAGGAATCTGCCATCAGGCTCAGCTGAAAAAAGTTTTAAGGAAAGTTAAAAAATCAGTGATGGACTGAAAAGAAAGCTCGGTGGATAAAGGCTCTTGCAGCCAAACCTAGCGACTTTTGAGTTCAAACTCCTGAACCACAAGTTGTCTCTGGACTTCCACAGCATGCCCACGCACATACACACTAAATAAATGTGTTTTTAAAAGTTGATACACCCAGCAACCTCTCTTTCTAACCCCAGCTGCTGAGAATCAGTTCACATCTTAGGAAGGGTTTCACGGAGGCGATAATACAGTCACTGGTGGACTGTGCTTGCATGGGTGGAAATCTCAACCCTAGCAAATCACTTTACTAATAGGAATGGTGACCCATTTAAAAGGACCTACCCAGACCTAGAGAAGTGCTCCCATGACTGTAGCTGTTTGATTTACATCTCTTACCACTGGTCTTTTGAACTCTGCTGTCTTCAGATTCTCCACAAATAAAATAAGCATGGGATATGAGATGTTCCAGAAGGCTCTTCCTCTGTCTGGGGCAGTGACAATGACTGTGTAGCTTAAATCTGGTCACTATAGCACTCACAGTGTCTCTTCTGTCCAGTGCTAAACCCAACTTAGACATATGGAAAGGATAACTATCAAAAGTCAAAGGCAAGAGATTCTTGCCAAGTGTGGTGATACATGCATTTAACCCCAATTCCAAGACAGCCAAGGACGGACACACACACATGCGCACGCGAGATTCTTAGCTCAGTTGGAAGAGAGCTTTGAC
Source organism: Acomys russatus (assembly GCF_903995435.1). Taxonomy (NCBI): domain Eukaryota; kingdom Metazoa; phylum Chordata; class Mammalia; order Rodentia; family Muridae; genus Acomys; species Acomys russatus. Next base: position 59,712,543 of record NC_067143.1, on the reverse strand, counting down.
CTAGAATGCACAAGCCCTGGCTTGGATTCCTAGTACAACATAAGTGTTAATCCAGGCATGGTGGGGCATACCTGTAATCCCAGCTCTTGGAAATCAGAAGTCCAAGGTCATCCTTAGCTACATATGGAGTTCACGGCCAGCCAAGACCAATGAAACCCTGCCTATAAATAAATTAATGAATAAACTTCCTTGATATCCACGTCTGTCTTATTTTAAAGGGAGCAGGAGAGTAAATAGATTTAGAAAGAGCTGAAAGAAGGAATAAGCTGAATCAATGAGTTTAAAGCTGAAGGGGATCTCATAGAGCTAAAGGCAAGAACAAAAATAAAGAAGCCATGATGTCACCTTCCCGTCACTTTGACAGCCTTGAGGCTGCCACCCCATCTTACCACTGGCCAGGATTTTTCTTGCCCTCCTAGAACCTGGTTTCTATTTTTTAACTTCTCCAACTCCAGCCCAAGTCGTCAGTCAGCAAAAACACATGGTTTAACCTCTAATTTATTTAATGCCAACTCAGCTTGCCCTAACCAGTGACTAAAAAGGAACCCTAAGCCAGGCACAACAATGCACACCTGCGCTCAGGAAGTGGGAGAAGGCTGGCTACACATTAACGCCACTCTGGTCTGCACAGTATGTTCTAGAGCTACGGGGCAAACTTTGCCTCAGGGGAAAAAGAAAAAAGAGGAAAAGGAGGAGGAAGAGGAGGAAGAGGAGGAAGAGGAGGAGGAGGAGAAGGAGGAGGAGGGGGAGGAGAAATCCTAGTTCTGAAGGTTTGGTTTAACCACAAGATGACACTTTCTCTCAGAATCTAGAAGCATTAAGCATATTTCAAAGCCCTTTTTTCTAGACTATTCTGCACTTCCAAGTTCCTACTTCTTGTATAATCCTCATCCCTTTTTTTTTTTAGGTGAGATGGTTGGTTGGTTCGTTCATTTGCTGATGTTACAAATAAGACCCACAACATGTTGCTCCTGCAATGTCTTTTTGTAAACAGCAACTCATTATCAGTTACTCAGTGTTTCACTGATCACTCAAGTCCATCCTATGTAATGTGGAGTAAAGCTATTAAAAATAAATAAATAAAGGGGCTGGAGAGATGGCTCAGAGGTTAAAGGTGCTGATTGCTCTTCCAGAGGTCCTGAGTTCAATTCCCAACAACCACATGGTGGTTCACCACCATCTATAATGTGATCCAATGCTCTCTTCTGGCCTGCAGGTGTACATGCAGGCACAGCACTGTATACATAATAATAAATAAATAAATCTTTAAAAAAAAAATAAAGATCAGTAGGCATGAGTCATTTGGGGTTAGTTTGGAAGATAGCTGGTTACCATACAGATGAGGGTGGACTCCTGGCTTTCCCATTCTATCACTTACGGATAAATATGAAGTTTTGTTTCCTTGCTTTTAAAATAGTATGACAGTTAGTAGTTTGGTGGCCCTCAGAGGAAGGATAGCAGGCTACCAAGAAGAGACTTGATGCCCTATGAGCATATACAGGGGGAGGAGGTCCCCCCCAGTCACAGTCATAGGGGAGGGGGAGTAGGGGGAAAGTGAGAGGGAAGGAGGAATGGGAGGATACAAGGGATGGGATAACAATTGAGATGTAATATGAATGAACTAATAAAAAATGATATTTGAAAAGATAAAATAAAATAGTATGAGGCAGCCAGATGTGGTGGCACACACCTGTAATCCCAGCACTGCGGGGAGACAGAAGCAGGTGGATTGCTGTGAGTTCCAGTCCAGCCTGCTCTACAAAGTGAGTGCAAGACAGCCAAGGCTACACAGAGAAAACTTGTCTCGAAAAAAAACAAAACAAAACAAAACAAAAAGGCTTAGATGAAAAGCACTATCACAATATGAGACAATTGTTGCTACTTGGCTCATATAATCATTTTATCCTATGACAATTTAGACAAACTACAATTCGGTTCCCTAAAATTCATCTCCTGCCCCCACCCCTGTTTTATACAGTGTTCAACTATATAGCTTTAGCTAGGGGGAAACTACCTATGCAAACAAGGGCCTGGCAGGCCTCCAAATCATAACCCTTTTGCCCACCTCTGCCTCTGGGTAAAATTAAAAGTACACACCACCACACCTGGCCTCCTCCGGAAAAACATTTTTTTCTTTATATTTGTGTGTGTGTGTGTGTGTGTGTGTGTGTTGTGCACGCTTTGTGTATGCAGGTGTACAAGGAAGCCATACGAGGGTATCTTGTCTCCCTAAAGCTGGAGGTATAGGCAGCTGTAAGCTGCCCAACATTGTACTGGAAACCAAATTCAGATCACCTACAGGCACAGCTCACACTCTTAGCCACTGAGCCACTGGCCAAACCTTGTACGGAACACATTTTAAACTCTAGCACTCAGGAGACTGAAACGAGAAGACCACCAAGTTCAGGGATAACTTGACCTATATAGTGAGTTCAAGGCTTGTCTGAACCATATAGAGAGACCCTACCTCAAAACGTGGCGTGGGGGGTTAGGGAGAAGAAATTAAGGGAAAAAAAGAGTAAAGCTGGTACCAGCTAATAGATTTTCTCCTCTGACAAAATGAGCCAGGTCAGATTAAAACATAAAGACAGGTCTGTTGGGTGCAGCTCTTGGGCTGGTTCACTGGTCCCAAGGAACAAGACCAGAGAAGTCACTGCAGGGAGGGAGAGGAAGAGGAAGAGGAAGAGAAAGAACATAAGCACGCAGGCAGGGAGAGAGCAAACGCAGATAGAGAGAGGGAACCAAAACCCCTGGATTGTATAGGGAAGCCCAGTACCTGGGCTGGAAAGTTCAGAGTAGAGAGCGGGGTATGCCAGACACACTTCAACAGGTAGGGACTGAAGGATGCTGGGAGAACTTGGAGGCCAGGTCCACTTTGGTGTGTTAAATATGCACCTCAGCTGCTAGTCCCAGGTCTGAACCCCAACATCAGTGTCCTCCCCAAAATTCTTATGTTGAAGTCCTAATCCCCAGTACTTTAGAAAAAGAAGGAAAATATTTGGAGACGGGGCCTTTTTAGAGATAATTCTGATCCAATATGACTGGTGTCCTCATAAAAAGGAGAAATTTGGGCACAAGCATGCACATGGGAATAGCACCATGCAAATAGAAGGCAGAGATCAGAGTCACACTAGGGTTATAAGCAAACAGCCAGCAGCTGAGAGAGAGAGGAGTTCAAAGCCATTCTCAATGACATAGGTTGAGGTCAAAGTGACACAGGATTCCTGAGATCATCTCTCAAAAAGAAAAAGAAAAAGAAAAAAAGGTAAGCTATACAAAGAATTGTTCAGCCAAGAATATTTGTGTGCACCTCTCATCCCTCTATAAACATAGTGACTCCCTGTCTTCAAAAAGAAGGAAAGGAACAATGCAGTTTTCAAGCAGAATGTAGATAGAGAATACAAAAAGAAGCTAATAATTGGAGCTGGACATAAAGCATAGATATAGTGGGTAAAACCATGCAGACTAGTGTTGAAATTTTAGCACCCACATAAAAGCCAAGCAGATGAGCAGCCCCACCTTCTGTGCTCACACTCAGGACGAGTCAAGTCAGCTCCAGGTTCAGTGAGTGACCATGCCTCGGGAAATAAAGTGGAGAGTGATCAAAAAGGCAGCCAGGGCTGGGATGATGGTTCAGTAGTTAAGAGCAGTGGCTACGAGCCGGGCGTGGTGGCGCACACCTTTAATCCCAGCACTCAGGAGGCAGAGGGAGGCGGATCGCTGTGAGTTTGAGGCCAGCCTGGTCTACAAAGTGAGTCCAGGATGGCCAAGGCTACACAGAGAAACCCTGTCTCGAAAAACCAAAAAAAAAAACAAGAGCAGTGGCTGCCCCTGGCAGTGGTGGCACACACCTCTAATCCCAGTACTTAGGAGGCAGAGGCGGGCAGATCTCCGTGGGTTTGAGACCAGCCTGAACTAATAAGGGAGCTCCAGGACAGCCAGAGCTGTTACACAGAGAAACCCTGTCTGGACGTGGGGGGAGGGGAAGAGCACTGGCTGCTCTTCTAGAGGGCCCAACACCCACCTGGCAGCTCACAACTGTCTATAACTCCATTTCCAGGGGACCTGACATTCTCACACCAGTGCACAGGAAATAAAATTAAATTATACAAAAGAAAAAGAAAGACAGCTGGAATCAGCCTCTGGCCTACACACGCACAGGCACGCACACAGCACATACACGTGAAAAAGAATAAGCCAAAAATTTCCAGGTTCAGAAATAAAGCTGCTTGCAGTCCTTAGTTTTTGCCAGCATAACAAAGGACTCAGCAAGCAGGAAATGACAAACAGTAAAGACTGGATCCAGCACACTTCAAGGAAAGCACAGCCTCTGCATAAAAATAGTCTCTGATTAGTCTCAGCATGGAGCACAGGTCTAAGACTGAACATCACTCTTCTAATTAGAAAACAAGCCTCTGGCTGGGCAGTGGTGGCACATGTCTTTAATCCCAGCACTCCGGAGGCAGAGGCAGGCGGATCACTGTGAGTTCGAGGCCAACCTGGTCTACAAAGCGAGTCTAGGGCAGCCAAGGCTACACAGAGAAACCCTGTCTCAAAACAAACAAACAAAACAGAGATGGTTCAAAGTAAAAAGAGGCCCCAGGGTGCCCAATATATATAATAGAGGAGGTTGGGCAGGCTGAGAAAGCAGTAAATTTGCAAACACAGACTGTCTCCTTGGAAATGGTCTTTTTAATAATCTAAAGGTAATTGCAACAGGCCCAAGAATCTCCTGCAGTGAGACTGGACATTAATCAAAGAACCAGAAATGAGTCTGGATGAGTTTCAGAATTTCTATGGACAAATGACTACTACATGTCTCATGTCCTTCCCTTCTTCCTGTCCCCACTCCCCCCAGACGGAGTTTCTCAGTATAGCCCTAGCCAGGGCTGGAACTCACTCTGTAGACCAGGCTGGCAACCAGCTCGTAGAGATCTGCTTCCCAAGTGCTAGGATTAAAAGGATGTGCTACCACCGCCCAACTGAAAAATCTACCTTTTTTTGTTTGTTTGTTTGTTTGTTTTTTGAGACAGGTTTTCTCTGTATAGTCTTGGCTGTCTTGAACTCACTTTGTAAACCAGACTGGCCTCGAACTCACAGCGATCCATGAAAAATCTACTTTTAATTATGTTATGTGGGGAGGGGATACATGCATGTTTGTGCAAGTAGCCATGGAAGCCACGGGCTGGATTCCCTGCAGCTGGAGTTACAGGCAGTGTGAGCTACACAGCACAACTACTAGGAACCAAGATCTAATCTTCCGCAAAAGCAGCAAGGACGCTTAACAATTGAACCCACCTCTCCAGCCTCTAGAAAGACCTATTAACAGGGTCGGTGAGACGTCTCAACAGGTAAAGGTGCTTGCTGCCAAGCTTGACATCTTGAGCTCAATTCCAGGATCCATACGGTAGAGGGAGCGAACCAATCCCCCGCGGGCTAGCCTCCAACTCCCACTGGTGCTCACAGACACATGGGCACATGCACACACTAAATAAAGGCAATACACAATCTATTTATAACATTGGCCTTTGGCTAGCAACTGGGAACTTTGACTTGTATTATACTAGTTACTTTTCTCCTTACTGCTACCACACCTAGTCCCTCTGTTGGCTCCCTGGTCCACCAAGATGGGAGCAGGCCCACAGACGCCCTCCTCCTGTCGCTGCACTGTCCCCTTCCTGCCACAACGCACTTACACCCACAAGCCAAAATAAATCCTTCCTGAGTTAAGTTGTTGCTCACTGGTCATTTGGTTCCAGCAACTAACACGTCCATATCTCTCAGAATTCTCACGCTGGGCTGTCCCTCTCAAAGCCCATGCTGTCATGCTCTGTGACAAAGCTAAGTCACACAGAAAGGCACCATGGAGCCTAGCCCCAGATAGCTCAGCCACAGCAGACCAGATACCACATGTGTGAGGAAAGACGGCTTAGAAGTCCCAGATGTGACTACAGGCGAGCTGTCCCTGCCATCTCGGGCCCTCTGAGCCAACCCAGGTGAATCCTCAGCCTCTGGGAAGGCAAGGGCAGCCACTGTCCTGCCCAGGCTTCTGAGCCACTAGACGATGACTGGGTTTTGCCACTGTGTGGGCTCGGGTGATTAAATTGCATTAGATAACTCAGCAGTGGTGACAGGATGTTTCCAAAATAATGTTTCCTTCTCCTGCCCTCCTCCCCTCAGGGAAGACTGTGTCTTGGCCTACTCAGGTTCTTCCCCTCCCCCCCCCCCTTGGAAGGAAGGGCCTCCCTTTTCACACCAACACTTAAACGGCTTTCTATAGTGCAGAACTCGAAGGAAGCTGGGACAGAGATCACCAGGCAGAGTTGGGGTTTGTTTGTGTTTGGGGACAGTCTGGGGGTGGGGGCGGAGGGGAGGGTGGTTGTTTTTGAGAAAAGAAAAAGTAGCTGTCCTGTCACCTGTGAATGTAGTGACATGGGAAGGGGTAAAAAGCTAATTCAAGAACTTTCTGATGACTGTGTGTCTCCACACAGGCACACACCTTTAATCCCAGCACTCAGGAGGTAGAGGCAGGCGGGTCACTGTGAGTTCAAGGCCAGCCTGGTCTACAAAGGGAGTCCAGGACAGCCAAGATTACAAGAGAAACCCTATCTCAAAAAAGCCAAAACAAAAACAAAAACAAAACACAAACAAACGAAAAAAAAGCGCTACAGAGAATTGTGAACTGAGGGTAGTGTTTCTGGTTTCGTTTTTAAGATTTTTATTTATAGAAGGCAAAAAAAGTCCTTGTGCGCCCAGATAAGCACTGGAGAAGCCAGGAAAAGTGAAACACACGGTTGATCTAACCAAAGGGAAAAGACACATGACCATTTCTCCCAGAATGCTGGAGGAAGTGGAGTTTACTACCTGGTGACACTTTGCTACCTGTTGAGAGTCAGGCTCTGCCCATATCATCCAGAATATTTTGTTTATCCCAGGCCCTTTCCCCATAAAATCTTGTGCCATACTTGTAGGCCATAAAACTCATCCTTGTGAGAAATGTCATGTGTACTTTACAACAGCCTAATGGATTTCTATGTTATTTTAGGGCCAGCCCAAATCCTGACTCCCACAGGGATTATGTTTACCTCAGTCATTCTTCCTGGACCCTTACCTCGAGCGTTGTTCCTGAGTCAACGAGAACCCATCTTATGAAAGAAGCCACATGAACTTTTTAAAGAGCTGCCGTGGAAGCATTGCCCTAAGCTACGTTGGAGACAAGGACTTGACAATGAGTTTGAACAGCAAAGCATGAGCTGTAGTTAACTGGGCCAAGGACGGGAGACCAGCCTTCTAAACAGAAAAGCCATCCAAAAAGAGGGTGGTTTAACGAGAAACCCACATGAGAGCCAGGGTCACCAGGGCAGAGCAAATGACAAATGGGACACGGGTGAGAGGGGAAAGTGGAGGGATTGACATCAAAGCCCAAGAAAGCAGGAACACCAGGCCTGTTGGTAAGCGCTATAGAAATGCTTATCTCCTCCAAAAGGCTTGAAATACCCCGTAATCAGTGGGCACAATCTAGCAGCCGGAAACAGAAATGCTGAATGTCTTTGACGGAAGTTGGCAGATGTGGAGTGACATCCTGCCCCTGCCCCTGCCCCTGCCCCTGGGATCCTCAGCTGATAACATCCTCATCCTGCCATTAACCCACAACTTTCCTAGGGAAGCAAAGAAACTTTTGGTTCTAGAGGAAGGTTCACAAGAAGCCAGTCTCGGATTTAAGATATGCCTCAGGGAACTCGGCCTGTCCCATTGTCCTCACAGCCAAGCCAAGTGAGGCAATAGGCTACTCAACAGCTGAAAATAACGTCCCTCTGCCTCCTAGGGTTACTTATGGTAAGTGGATTACTAAAATAGTAACAGCTGGGTCCATTGAGGTGGCTCATCAGTGAAAGAGCCTGCCATCAAGCCCAAGGTTCTGAGTTCAACTCCTGGATCCCACATGGTAGAAAGAGACAACCAATTCTCAAAGTTGTTCTCTGGTCTTCAAACGCAACCATGGGGCAATTGAGCCCACTCAGATGGTGAGGCACATCTTTAATCTTAGCACTTAGAAAGCCAAGGCAAGAGGACTGAAGAGCTCAAGGCTATCTATATAGCTAGCCCTTTCCTCAAAACAAGCAGCTGTGAAAGCAAGACACCATCTAAGTGGGAGGGGGCAGAATGACAGAGGAGAAAAATGAGAGATTGAAATAATAGAGGAGGGTAGAGGAATTTTAATTCAACAACATGGCTGCTCTGGTAAGGGAGCATATTCAAAGACCTTCTAGGTCTAACGTGATCTGGCTAGAATGCAGACACTCCACACACCTTTAAGCGCTCTGGCTGGAATACAGACATACCCTTAGAATACACCTTTTGTCCAGAACAATGACATCTAATTGAGGGGCAGATAAAACGATGGATCAGAGAAAGATTTGACAGAGTGAGTCAGAGATAGGATACGCCCAACTCTCACAAGAGCAGACAGGGAGAAGTGGCTACTTTAGAGCAGTGCAGAGAGAAAGAGAGCAAGACAGTTGAGTTCAGTGCAGTTTAGTGATGATGATGATGATTTTGGTTTTTTGATACAGAGTCTCTCTGTGTTAGCCTTGGCTGTCCTGGACTCGCTTTGTAGACCAGGCTGGCCTCGAACTCACAGCGATTCGCCTACCTCTGCCTCCTCCCTAGTGCTGGGATTAAAGGTGTGCGCCACCACACCCGGCCCAAGTGCAGTTTAGTTGAGTGCAGTTGCAGTTCCATTCAATTCCTTTCAATTATGTTCAAATTGTGCGGTCAGTTCAGTTCAGTTCTTGAGTTCAGAGGCAGTTTTTCCAAGCAGAGCAATTTGGTCAGAAGCCAGATTGCATCCGTCAGCTTGGAGAGGAGATTAAGCCAGAACAGCTGAGGTGAATTGGACAGCGAGAGTTTGAAAAGCTAGAAAGGCTGAGGCTTACAGCAATAAGTCTCAAAAGCTGGAAACATTCTATGCCTAGGTTAGCAGACAGTGGCTGGAAGCTGAAGCCTTCAAGGCCCAGGTTTACAGGAGATTAGATCGTACGGAGATTAGAAGCTTCCAGGACTCAGCCTAGGGGTAGTTAGAACAGAGAAAGAAATGCTCTGGGCTCAGCCCCAGCTGTGCATCCATACAGCTTGCGCACAGCTGCCGTTCATCCCTTCATCCGAGGAAATAGAAACATTTACAGAGAAATTTGCTTTCTTTGATTTCTAGGTTGTAGTTTTTGTTGCTGCTATTGTTGTTATCTGCTTGTTTGGTCTTTTTTTTTTTTTTTTTTTTTTTTTTTCCCCCTTTCTTTCTTTCTTTTTTTTTTTTTTTTTTTTTTTTGGTTTTTTGAGATAGGGTTTCCCTGTGTAGCCCTGGCTGTCCTAGTCTCACTTTGTAGACCAGGCTGGCCTCGAACTCACAGCAATCTGCCTGCCTCTGCCTCCTGAGTGCTGGATTAAAGGCATGTGCCACCACGCCCTGCTGCTTGTTTGATCTTTTTTTTTTTTTTTGGTTTTTCGAGACAGGGTTTCTCTGTGTAACCTTGGCCATCCTGGACTCACTTTGTAGACCAGGTTGGCCTCGAACTCACAGCGATCCGCCTGCCTCTGCCTCCCGAGTGCTGGATTAAAGGCATGCGCCACCATGCCCTGCTGCTTGTTTGATTTTATTGCACCACCCTGGCTAGCTATTACTCATAGCCCAGAGTGGCCTCAAGCTTTTAATGGTCCTCCTCCCTTAACCTCCCAAGTCTGGCAATAACTGTTCTGGTAACAAATAAATACACAACTTCTACAAGTACATGAGCCCCTAAGGCCTTGGGATTGACTGTTTCATTCAAGATAGAGAAGTAGCTAAGTCTCGCCTTTAAAGACAAGGAGTGTGCAGCAGGCCTCACCACCAAAGACCTGCTGGGCGTTGCCTGGTGTTCTAGGCAAAGTTTCAGTCTAATGGTCGTCCCCTGGGACCAAGGCCAGGTGTATGTCACAGTAAACACTTGAAAGGAAACCTGTGCCGCCAGCTCAGCCCGCTAAGGACAGCAATCAGAGCAGTCAGCAGAAACGTATCAGAGGTGAAGGCTGAGCCTTGAGAGTTCGTGAGAGGTTGCAGCTGGCTGCAGGGAAGAAGGACAGGCTGTAAGAGGGAGCGACCTACATGTGCAGAAGGATGGGAGGAAAGCAGCAACAACAAAAATAAATAAATAAAATATGAACCATGAAAGGGAAGAGATACAGAACAGTGTGCTGACTGAGGTGTTTTGGGCTTTCACAGGCAAGAATGACGTTTTCATCAGACCCTCCTCAGTCTACAACCAGGCAGACCTACAGCAAACATCTTAACTGATGGTATAAAAACCAGAACGTTTTCTTTAAAGTCGGGACCGAGGCAAGGCTGCCTGCCGTCGCCACTTTAACTCAGTGTAGTACCAGCCGAAGATGCTGCAGTCAAAACTATCATAGAGGGACTGACGAAGCAGCTCAGTGGTAGGGAGCACTTGTTCCCGCAGAGGACCCAGGTTCAGTTCCCGGCACCCACGTTACGGCTCACAATCATAAGCAACTTCAGTTTCAAGAGATCAGATGGCCTCCTCTGACCTCCATGGTCACCAAGAACGCATGCAGTGTTCATAACATATTTACAGACAACGCATTCAAACACATTAAAAAAAGAAACCAAACCCAAAACCCTAACTCAGAGAGGCTGAGGCTGTAGCTCAGCTGCTAGAGTGCTTGCCTAGCATGCCAGAAGGCCTGGGTTCCAGCCCCAGCACTGCCTGAGCCCACATGGTGACTGACGCACGCCTATAATCCCAGCATCTTTGCACAGAGAAGCAGGAAGAGGCATCCTCAGACACAGTGAGTCTGAGGTCAGCCTGGGATACTTGAGACCCTGTCTCAGACAAAAACAAAAACAAAAACAAACTAATTTAGAAACCAGGCAGTGGTAGCACATTCCTTTAAAAAAGAAAGAAAAGCTAATTCAGAAATATGTTTGGGGCACATGCCTGTAATCCCAGTACTTGAGATTACACAGAATGATAATAAATTATAGAATTTTAATTTTTAAAAATTTTGTATCAGCTGGTCGTGGTGGTGCAGGCCTTTTAATCCCAGCACTTGGGAGGCCGAGGCAGGTGGCTTGCTATGAGTTTGAGGACAGCCTGGTCTACAAAATGAGTCCAGGACAGCCAAGGCTACACAGAGAAACCCTGTCTCAAACAAACAAAAACAAAACAATTTTTTGTATCAAAATATAGTATCAGGGCCAGTAACATGTGTGTGCACTGGCTTCCCAGGACACTGAGGACTCACATTCAATCCCTATCATAGACAGGGTGGGAGAGAACTGGCTCCTGCAAATTGTGCTCAGATTTCCACACTCACACTGTGCCATGCATGCCCTACACACACAAAATAATGTACAGACCAGGCCGGCCTCAAACTCACAGCAGTCTAGCTGCCTCTGCCTCCCAAGTGCTGGGATGAAAGGTGTGCGCCCCCCATGCCTGGCTTCTGATAAGGTTTAACATTCAAAATGTTTTTAAATTCCTACAAGAAAAAAGCTAAATATTTCAATTCAAAGATTCAAAGGGCCCAAGCAGGAATTTCTCCAATAATATGCAAAATAGCACTAATCCTTAGGAAATGAATTTGGAAACTGGGTCACATCCCTCAAACCATTAGGTTGCCAACTATTAGGAAGTGGAAAAACTGGAAAATGAAATTCCTTATGGGGAAATTGCAATTCATGTGCAGGGTATTGGGAGTATAAAATGGTACAGACACTTTGGAGAACTGTACTCAAACAGTTAAAAACAGATCTAGCAATTCCGTTTCTGTCTACAAGCCCAAAAGAATTGAAAACAGCGCCAGAGAGATGGGTAAAGGTGCCACCTGCTAATAATCCTGACAGCCTGAGTTTGATCCCGGTCCAACATGAAAGAAGGAAAAAAACCAACTCCTAAAAGTTGTCTCATGACCTATGTGCATGTACGCGTGTGTGCGCACACACACACACACACAAATAATAGAAAAAATTTAAATGAATTAAAACAAGATATATTTTTGTAAACTCTTATTTTTTTTTATTATTTTTCAACTATGTTGGTACAGTGCTGTGAGTGCAGGTGCCTGAGATGCCCTGGACCTGTAGTGACAGGTGGCTCTGAGCTGCCCAAGGTGAAAGGTAAAGACTGAACTTGGACCCTCAGCCAGAGCAGTATATGTTCCTAACCACTGAACCATCTATCTCTCCTGAACTAGCCTGGAACTCCCTTTGTGGTCCAGGTTGGCCTTGAACTCAGGACAATCCTCCAGCCTCAACCTCTGAATTCCTAGGACTATAAGTGTATGCCATCATGCCCTAGTGTCCATCAATTTATGAAGGGCGAAGTACAAATTGATGTACAGGCACCTTGGAGTACTATTCAATTAGTCAGGTACAGTAAATACAGGAAGTACAGTTCATTTATGTTGTATATACATTTACGACAGTAAACAATACTGAGAGCAGAGGGAAGCGTTGAAGGCCTCAAGTGGAGTACTAAACACAGAGTAAGGGAATACCGTATAAACCAGAGGACAGCGGAGTACTAAACACAGAGTAAGGGAATACCGTATAAACCAGAGGACAGCGGAGTACTAAACACAGAGGAAGGGAATACCGTATAAACCAGAGGACAGCGGAGTACTAAACATAGAGGAAGGGAATACCTTATAAACCAGAGGACAGTGGAGTACTAAACACAGAGTAAGGGAATACCGTATAAACCAGAGGACAGAAATTGGGAGAGGAGACCACATACCACAGAGGGCAGAGGCAGAGCCTGAGGAAGCACCTGTGGTCAGAGGCAGGGGTGTGACATGAGGGCTGATGGGTAAGGCCAGCCCAGGTTGACATGCATGTGGATCAGATCAGCCAGAGAAAGTGAACAGCACAAGAGTCATAGGGAGCCAGCTAGGGCTATGGAGTGAGACCCTGTCTCAATTTTTTTTTTTCCTGTTTTAAAGAAAGAAGGAATAAAAACCAACCCATGAAAAAGGCTAAGAAAAGGTAACCAGAGGCTGGAGAGATGGCTCAGAAGTTAGGAGCACTGGCTGTTCTTCCAGAGGACAGGAGTTCAATTCCCACCACCCACACGGCAGCTCACAACTGTCTGTAATTCCAGTTCCAGGGGATCTGACACCCTCACAGACATACATGCAGACAGAACACCAATGTACATAAAACTCAAAAAATAGTAATAATAAAGAAATGTCTGGCATATAGAGCAAAACAAAGCTTTCAATTTTAAAAAGGGGAAGGAAAAAAGGAAAGAAAAATTGAATGAAAGAAAGAAAGAAAGAGAAAGAAAGGTGGGCAGTAAGATCCAGTCTTCTTAGCCACCAGTACCCCAGCCCACATTCCTTTCAAAGTGTGGGGCTGTTCTGTTGGCTTGCTTTCCGTTTTGCTTAGAGACAGGGTCTCCCTACGTAGCCCTTTTGTCATCTAGTCCCTAATCGATTGGGAGAGCCATTTCCAGGAACCACAGGCTTGGTCTGTGCAGTGAGCCGTTCTGTGGCACTAACAGACATACCACTGCCTACCACACCCTCTCTTCCCCTGGTCTTCACGCGGCTATGAGGATTATTCAGTGTTTCCTGCTTGTTGAACTAGCTAGCTCTTCTCTTCGACATAATCACAGAACTTGATGTTCCCAACAGAAATGATTTTGAAGGGCTGAGGGTATCGATCGGCTCTATAGTGCTCGCCTAGTATTCGGAAAAAGCCTGGGTTTGACCCCGCAGTGCCATGTACACCCGGTGCCTGCTACACATGCCTGCTATGCCATTTATTCAGGAGGTGAAGATAGGAAGACAGAGGCCACTCTACCCAGTAAGTTTGAGGCCAGCTTGGGTGACATGGGAACCAGTCCCCAAAACAAAACCACCCTGAGTTGAAATGTTATTGTGAGGTAAGGCAGTAAGAGGGAATCCTCAACTGTCACTGGAGACGGGCCTTCACTAAGTAATGAAAGTTAGATGGGGCCACAAGGGTGAGGCGCTCATACATTGGGACTGTGACATTTTTTGTTTTGTTTTGTTTTTTTCGAGGCAGGGTTTCTCCGTGTAACAGCTCTGGCCATCCTGGAACTCGCTCTGTAGTTCAGGCTGGCTTTCCAAGTGCTGGGATTAAAGGCGTGCACCCCGCTGGGACTGTGGCTTTTTAAGAAGAGACGTGAGCTTTAACTTTCAGTCTCACCACATAGAGCTCTGCAATCCCTTAGAAGTCCACCAACAGGAAGAACCTCAGGGGGTGTGGCCTCCTGCTCTTGGCCTTCTCAATCTGATGAACCCGGAGACAACTAAACCTTCTGTCTTTATGTAAAAAGGGAAAAGGGACAGAGAGAACCCCCAGTAAGGTTTGTGGAGGCAACAGATCTTTGCTGTCAGCTCAGCATGTCAGGAGCAGGGTGGGTGGGGATGGGGTCAGGGTGGGGTTGGAAGGTATTGGTTATGGAGTTAAAATTGCTAGGAAAGCTCAGGAAGCAAGGGTGCGGTAGCACCATCACACCCTTTAATCCCAGCACTCTGGGAGGCAGAGGCAGGCGGATCTCTTGTGAGTTAGAGACCAGCCTGGTCCACAAAGTGAGTCCAGGGAAGCCAGGACTACAAAATAAACCCTGTCTGGGGTTTATGGGGGTGGAAGGAAAAAAAGAAAGTTCAGGAACTAAGTAAAGGCAATCATCAGTTCCAACTCTTTTGTTTGCAATATTTATCTATTATTTATACCAATAAAGATAGGGAAGGCGCCAGATGGTGGTGGCACACGCCTTTAATCCCAGCACTTGGGAGGCAGAGGTAGGTGGATCACTGTGAGTTCAAGGCCAGCCCTGTCTACAAAGCGAGTCCAGGACAGCCAAGGCTACACAGAGAAACCCTGTCTCAAAAAGACAAAAAAACAAAGAGAGAGAGAGAGAGAGAGAGAGAGAGAGAGAGAGAGAGAGAGAGAGGACAGGGAAAGCATGAACAGAGATTTTTTTTTTAAACCTGCTAGCTCAACGAGGTAACTTTATTTTCTGAACTATATATAAAATGTCTATTTACAAGCCTGATTCTACAACTACACTTCTAGCTCTTTAGAAATCTCTGTGTCATTCTACTGAGCTAGTCTCTTGAGCTCCTCCAAACCCAGGAGGGCTCCTTAGCTCTCTTTGCTAGAATGCTAGAACACTGTCTCACCTGGGTCCTGCCAGATGCTTCTTGCAAGCCCAGAGAGAAGATCCTTATCTCTCTCTCTCTCTCTCTCTTTTTTTTTTTTTTTTTTTTTTTTTGGTTTTGTGAGACAGGGTTTCTCTGTGTAGCCTTGGCTGTCCTGGACTTGCTTTGTAGACCAGGCTGGCCTCAAACTCACAGCGATCTGCCTGCCTCTGCCTCCCGAGTGCTGGGATTAAAGGCCTGTGCCACCACGCCCGGCTCAAGATCCCTATCTCCTACCGGAAGCTCCTTCTATGACCAAGTCGCCATGGGTTGGGGGGGGGGGGGGGCAGCTCAAGGCCATGCCTCTGATGTTTCCTCCAGTCTTAGAGCAAAGACCACAAGACCTCTCCCAAGCAATGTGCCTTAAAATAGGCAGGAACTTTCCATTCTTCAGCACTCTTATCTACGGAGGCTTTCAGAGGCACACCCAAACTGCATCTCTTCAGGACACACCTAACTGCATCTGAGAAACACAATATCTATTTCCTGTAACGTTTGCCTGTGTTGTTGCTGTTTGACACAGGGTCTCCCTAAGTACTATGTAACCCAGGCACCAGCCACAAATTCACTAAATAGCATCCATCCTCCTGTGTCTGTCTTCCACATGTAGATTACGACATACCACTGTGCCACATTTTGATTTAATTTTTGGTTTGGATTTTGTTGTTTTGGTTTTGGTTTTTCGAGACAGGGTTTCTCTGTGTAGCCTTAGCTGTCCTGGACTCACTTTGTAGACCAGGCTGGCCTCAAACTCACAGCGATCTGCCTGCCTCTGCCTCCCTACTGCCAGCATTAAAGATGTGCACCACTATGCCTGGCTTCTGTTTTTGTTAACAGGGTCTTGCTATGTAGCTCTGGCTGAATAGAACTCACTGTAGACCAGAGTAATCTCAAATTTATAGCAATCTGCTTGCTTTGCCTTCTGTAATACTATTTATAGGTGTGACCACCACACTGGCTCAAATATTTTTTCTTTGCACCCTTTTCACAGTGTAGAAGTCCTTCCTGACTTTTCCCCTTCCTCCAGGCCATGTTTCAAACAGCCCACATCTTCCCTCCCCCCCCCCTTTTTTTTTTCTCTCTTGTCCCATGGGTTGTTTTGTTGCTGTTGTTTGTGGGTTGTCTGTAATTTTGCTTTTGTTGAGGTAAAGTCTTCTAGCCACCTCAGCCTTCCAGATATTAGGGTTGCTGGCTTGAGCCACCACAGCTGGCTTCAAAGCCTTGGTGTTCTAGTGTTGCTTGCTTGCCTGCCTGCCCACCTGCCTGCTCGCTTGTTTTGAGGTACAGTAGAGTAGGAAATCTAGCTGGTGGGTGAGTAAGTCAATTCAAGAAGAGCAAATAGCAGAACACTGCCTCTAGGTAATACATACCTTTTTCTTCTTCTTTTTTTTTTTTTTTTTTACCCTTCCTCTTTAACTTTAAAGATTTTTTTTATTGTTTTTAGTTACATGTATGTATTTGTGTTCATGTGACTATGTGCATACAAGTGCAGGTGTCTGCAGAAACCAGAGGAGTTGGATTCTCCTGGAGCTCACATTATAGGAGGTTATGAGCCTCCCACTGTGGCTGCTTATTGTTGTGGGTCCAGTGTGGGTGCAGGAAACAGGATTCAGGCCCTCTGGGGGCCTTAGCCCAGTGCTCTTAGCCACTGAGGCATCTCTTCTGCCCCTACTTTTTATTTTAAAGCCACTGATTTGCATTAAAAGTTCATTTTTAACTAATTCTATGATTTCAGTTCTAATATAAGATTGTAATTTCTACTGAATTTTTGCTTAGCCTTAGCCCTTCCTCAAATCTATTACTGTAATCTCTTCTTCCGGAGTCACATTTG
The DNA here is from genome assembly GCF_903995435.1 of Acomys russatus. Taxonomy (NCBI): domain Eukaryota; kingdom Metazoa; phylum Chordata; class Mammalia; order Rodentia; family Muridae; genus Acomys; species Acomys russatus. The sequence continues at coordinate 59,695,490 of NC_067143.1, read as the reverse complement.
AGCCCATGTGGCATCACTCAGAGCTCACCTCATTGATGCAAATTTGTTTGCATTCACTTTTGGTCCAAAATAAATTTAGTCTTCAACTGTAAGACACATTTCCCAGTTAGCTGTCCATGTCTATACATAGTTATTTATTCAAAAAAAGATATCAATGTAAAGTCTCTTTTGGCAGGGTATGGTGGCACACATCTGTAATCCCAGCACTCAGAGACAGAGGCAGGTGGATCTCTGTGAGTTTGAGGCCAGCCTGGTCTACAAAATGAGTAAGAACAGCCAAGGCTAGACAGAAAAACCCTGTCTCAAAAAGTGGGTGGGGCAGTTTTTTTGGAAGACTCTATTTAAGTATGAGTGGTGGGGCACGCCTTTAATCTCAGCACTAGAGAGGCAGAGGCAGGTGGATCGCTGTGAGTTCGAGGCCAGCCTGGTCTATAAAGCGAGTCCAGGACAGTCAAGTCTACACAGAGAAACCCTGTCTCGAAATAAATAAATAAATATGAATAACTTAATATTATAATTAAATCAGACTTGATTAGGAAACTGATGAAGCACACATTAATTTCACAAGCTACTACTATGCTGAGACAATTAAGTACGGTCATATAGAAGAGTCTGCTTATTGGCAGGTAGTGGTGGGGGTCTCAGTTGGTAAAATCTCCCCTTTAAAAACCAGGAAGAAATTACAGTAATCGATTTGAGGAAGGATTACAACTAGGGAAGCATTCAGTAGAAATTACTTACTACAAATTTATATTAGAACTAAAATAATAGAATTGGGCAAAAAGTAAGTTCTAATGCAAGTCAGTGGCTTTGAAAGAAAGTGCACGAAGCCCCAAATTTGAACCTAAACTCTGCGTATAACCCAAACATGGTGGTTCACACTGGCAGTCCTGGCACTTGAGCGACTGAGGCAGGACAATATAAAATCTAGTCAGGAGGAGCCAGAGGGATGGCTCAGCGGGAAAGAGCTGGTGATGCTCTGACAGAGGACCTAGCTTGGACTACCAGCTCCCGGATGGTAGCTCATAACCGTTCTTAATGTCAGTTTCGGGAAATCCAGGTACCAGGCACATGCTTGATACACATACATACATTCAGGAAAAACACTTATACACATACAGATCAAAGAAATAGGTCTTTTGAAAACATTTTTTAAATCCATCACACATTTAGGCAGCATCAAGGAGTGTGCTAATATGGAAGATGAGGACAGGATAGCTAGGTATGGTGGAGCAAGCCTATTATCCTAGCATTCTAGAGACCAAGCAAAAGAATGTTAAGTCTGCATTTGGGAGGCAGAGGCAAGTGGATCTTTGTGAGTTCGAGGCTAGCCTGATCTATAAAGTGAGTGCAGGACAGCCAGGGCTCTGTTACACAGAGAAACCTTGTCTCAAAAAACCAAGAAGAAGCCAGGCAATAGTGGCGCACACCTTTAATCCCAGCACTCAGGAGGCAGAGACAGGCAGATCGCTGTGAGTTTGAGGCCAGCCTGGTCTACAAAGAGAGTCCAGGACAGCCAAGGCTACACAGAGAAACCCTGACTTGAAAAACGAAAACGAAGAAGAAGAAGAAGAAGAAGAAGAAGAAGAAGAAGAAGAAGAAGGAGAAGGAGAAGGAGAAGGAGAAGGAGAAGGAGAAGGAGAAGGAGAAGGAGAAGGAGAAGGAGAAGGAGAAGGAGATGAAGGAGAAGGAGAAGGAGAAGGAGAAGGAGATGAAGGTGGTGAACTTCTATTCAATTCAAGTTCAGGTTGAAGTACAGGCAGTTCACAGACGGAAGAGATGGGATTAGAATCCATGTCTGGAGCTGGGTGGCGGTGGCATACCCCTTTAATCCTAGCACTTGGGAGGCAGGGGCAGGTGGATCTCTATGAATTCAAGGCATCCAAGTCTGAGCCCTCCACAGGCCAGGGCTCATCAGAAGGTACTGGGGCAGAGCCCATGTGTCTTCCTGTGGGATGAGACCTAAGGGCTTCCGTTGGCCTGAGAAACCTGACTCAGACAGGATGTGAGGACACAGCAAGGGCTCCAAGAAGCTGGAACGGACTGCCCCCTGTGTGTGCGTGCACACACACACACACACACACACACACACACACACACACACACACACACACACACACACGGAGTGCAGGGGGGTGGGGTTGACGCAAGCTGGGCAGAACCCTTCCAGAAATGGAGTGTGGAACCATCTGCCCTGTCCAAGCCGAGATGTCAGGGAACAGGAAGTACCTTTAAAGCAGGACCTGAGCCTGCCAAGAGTCAGAACCCCTGCACTGCCCAACTCAGATTTTCCTCTGCTCACAATGCCTTGGACTGCTTTCATTCCCCTCCCCTACCCCAGCAACTGTGTTGTACAGGAGCCGAGGTATTGTTTCCAACGAACTCTGCAGTCTAATTAGATGCTTATGCCCTTCCTCAGGGTACCAGGAATCACAAAAAAAAAAAAAAAAAAAAAAAAAAAAATCCTTTCTGCTTCGGGCCAGCTGCTTGCTGTAGAAATGGGCAAGTTCATGAAACCCAGGAAAGTGGTGCTGGTCCTGGCTGGATGCTACTCCAGACACAAAGCAGTTAATGGTGACTGCCCTGACAGCCATACCCTGGTGGCTGGAATTGACCGGCATTCTGGAAAAGTGACAGCTGGCATGGGCAAGAAGAAAATCACTAAGAGATTAAAGATCAAGTCCTTCCTTTGTTAAAGTTTATAACTACAATCACCCCATGCCCACAAGGTAGTCTGTGGCTATCCCCTTGGGCAAGACTGTTGTCAACAAGGATGTCCTTAGAGACCCAGTCCTGAGACTCAAGGTCAGGAGGCAGGCCAAGATCAAGGGAGGGAAGACAGGGATGAAGAAACTTTTCAGAGGCTTCACTTTTAGGTATATTTTCATTTCCAACATTAAAAATAAAAAGTAAAAAAAAGCTGGGAATGGTGGCACACACCTTTAATCTCAGCACTTGGGAGGCAGAGGCAGGTGGATCGCTGTGAGTTCGATGCCAGCCTGGTCTACAAAGTGAGTCCAGGACAGCCAAGGCTACACAGAGAAACCCTGTCTCGAAAAAACAAAATAAATAAGTAAGTAAATATACAGCCAGGCCTGGTGGCCCATGCCTTTAGTCTCAGCACTCTGGAGGCAGAGGCAGAAAGATCTCTCTTCATTCAAGTCCAACCTGGAGTTCCAGGACAGCCAGGGCTACTCAGTAAGACCCTGACTCAGACTAACAAACAAAAACCCCAGGAGGTCATCCAGAGCTACAGAGTCGAGTTCTAGGACAGCCAGGGCTACACAGAGAAATCCTATCTCAAAAAAACAAATACATAAATGAACAAATACAAGGAAAATTTTAAAACAAATAAATAAAGCTAAGGTCAGTGACACAAGTCAGTGTGCCTCCACCAGAAGATGGGTGGCAGAGACAGAATCACAGGAGCCGGGGGGCCAGTTGGCTTGTCACCAACAGACACCGTCTCAAACAAAACAGATCCAATACCTGAGATTGTTGTCTGATCTCTACATTCAGGTCGAGGCACAGAAGCCTACCCTCTACCTCTCTCTCTCACACACACAAGCATACATATCGCACGCATGCGCGCACGCATGCACACACACACACACACACACACACACACACATTAGAGAACATTGAGAAAGGACCCACATAGTCTTCTGGCTTCCATATGCAGGTGTGTGTACACAGGGACATGCCCATACACAACAGAAAAGATAACATAGTGACTTGGTATATTATAAATCAAGTCACATGACCTGCCTTCCTCCCCCTCCCTCACTCTCTCCATCCATGCCCCACCTCTTTTTTTCAGGCCATCAAACATGCTAAGCAAAAGCACTACCACAAAGCCACACCCTCAGCCCATGGCCTTACTACTTAACACCTGTGACTGAAAAGAATAAGGAAAAAAAAAAAGTCGGACATGGTGGCATACGCTTTTAATCCCAATACTATGGAGGCAAAGGCAGGTAGATCTCTGTGAGTTCAAGGCCAGCCTGGTCTACAAATCAAGTCTAGGACAGCCAGGACTAAGAGAGAAACCCTCTCTCGAAAAAGAAAACAAAGCAATAAACAAACAAACAAACACGCCAGGAGGGCAGGCATATCTCTATGAGTTTGCAAAAGCAAATTAATAATATTAACAATAATAATCTTGCTGGTCGTGATGGTGCACAGCCAAGGCAACACAGAGAAGCCCTGTCTCGAAAAAAGCAAAATAAATAAATAAGTAAATAAACCCGCAGAAACATGAGGCTGAGTGTGAAGCGTTTCCCGAGGACAGATCTGATTGCCTTAAACTCAAACCCTCTTAACGGGAGGGCAAGCCACAGGCCTGTGCTGCTGGTGAATGACTCAGAGAAATTATGTCATTCAGGCTGTGCTTAAAGGGGGAAGAAAGATTGAGGTAAACCGAAGAGCAAATAAACAACCAACCAGAAAGCCTTTTCACTCCGTAAATGGTGGTAGCCTTCTCTGGTCAAGAAATCAATATAAACCAGGCAGTGGTGGAGCACGCCTTTAATCCCAGCATTCCAGAGGCAGAGGGAGGTGGATCGCTGTGAGTTTGAGGCCAGCCTGGTTTACAAAGTGAATCCAGGACAGCCAAGGCTAAACAGAGAAACCCTGCCTCAAAAAAAAAAAAAAAAAACCTAAAAAAGGAAAAAAAGAAAGAAATCAATATAAGCATACACGAAATTGTTAACTCACCCCACCCACCATGGGAGAAAAAGTAAAAAAAAGCCAGGGCTAACATTTATCTAAGACTCCTAGGAAAGATTAAAGTTCAACCAAGTCTTCTGAGACTTTGGCCCCAAGATTAACAGAACCGCTCTGGGGAAATACGTTGCCTTTAGATTCTCTGAGCCACTCATAACCGTGTATTACATACCTTCTACTCCCTAGGGGCTGAGTTAGAAGTGGTGGGGACATCCCAAAGATGACTTGGTATAGAGCCTGTGCTCTGGCTGCCTGAGGTGGTGCAAGACACATGAACCATGTGGTTCTGCATAAGAGGGCCGAGTGCTGGGGCTGCTGTTACAGTAGCTTTGCAGGCCCACTGAGGAAAAGCTATTGCTTCCTAAACAACTGAATGGTGTCTGCCTCTGGGTGGAGACACGCCTGAAGTGCACTCATGTTGGGCAGGTCAATCGCCTGGCCAAGGAGCCACTCCTCAGGAAGGCAGACTCACCTTAAGCCATGCTAGAGAGATGAGAGGAAGGAGAGAATGTCCCTTTCCTTCCCAGAGTCCCCTCTACTTAAGTTTTCTTTCCCAGAATCCCTACCCCTTAGCACAGTAGTCTACAGAACTGCAATTACAAATTCCTAAAACAGGATAGCTTTTTCTTTTTGTCTTTCTGTCCTTTTTTGTTGTTGTTGTTGTTGTTTGTTTGTTTTGGTTTGGTTTGGTTTGGTTTGGTTTTTTTCCAGACAAAGTTTCTTTGTGTAGCTTTGCTATCCTGGACTTGCTTTGTAGACCAGACTGGCCTCGAACTCACAGTGATCCACCTGTCTCGGCCTCCTCAGTGCTGGCATTAAAGGTGTGCGTCACCACATTTTTTCAATATGTATTGGAGTAAGGGTGTCAGATTTCTTGGAACTGGAGTTACAGTTGTGAGCTGCCACATGGATGCTGGGAATTGAACACTGGTCCTCTGGAAAAGCTCTTTAACTGTTGAGACATCTATCCAGCCCCTCTGTTCCTTTTTTGTTTTGTTTTGTTTTTTGAGACAAAGGTAGACGCCATTCTGTTGGTTTCTCATGTAGCCCTGGCTGTCTTAGACTCACATTGTAAACCAGCTGGCCTCGAACTCACAGAGATCCACCTGCCTCTGCCTCCTGAGTGCTGAGATTACAAGTGTGCACCATCACACGCCGGCCCTAAGCAGAGTTTCTGCAACACTTCAGGCTTTACTCTGTCTCTAAAGCTCTCCTCCCCACCATGTGGTTCCTTCTCTGACATGGGTCTGACCTCCATGGCAATTTAACTCAAATAACATTGTTTTTCTCTCTGCTCCATCTTCCTCCTAAAGGCAGTTGCCAAAATGTACCACTGCCTGGCCTGGAGTTTTTCTTTAACCTCTAATTAAATTCTCCTCGAGGGCTGGAGAGATGGCTCAGCGGTTAAGAGCATTGACTGCTCTTCCAGAGGTCCTGAGTTCAATTCCCAGCAACCACATGACGGTTCACAACCATCTATAATGAGATCTGATGCTCTCTTCTGGCCTGCAGGGGTACAAGTAGGCAGAGCACTGTATACATAATAAATAAATCTTTAAAACCTTTTTTTAAAAAAAAATTCTCCTCAAGCTTCTGTTCCAGATAGTCCTTAAGTGTTTTATTAATGAGATTAAGAATTCCATGAAAAGCCTGGCGGTGGTGGCACAAGCCTTTAATCCCAGCACTTGGGAGGGAGAGGCAGGAGGATCGGATCACTACGAGTTCGAGGCCAGCCTAGTCTATAAAAGTGAGTCCAGGACAGCCAGGACGGTTACATGGAGAAACCCTGTCTCAAAAAACAAAAAGCAAACAAACAAACAAAAGAACTCTAAGAAGGGACCCAATATTCCCAGTGTCATAGGAGGCTGTTATGGCTCTACATCAGAGAGAAAAGATGCAGAGGTGAGTGGCTGGAGCGATGGCTCAGCGGTTAAGAGCACTTGTTCTTTTTTTCTTTTCTTTTCTTTTCTTTTTTTTTTTTTTTTTTTTTTTTTTTTTTTTTGAGACAGGGTCTTTCTGTGTAGCCTTGGCTGTCCTGGACTTGCTCTGTGGACCAGGTTGGCCTCGAACTCACAGCGATCCATCTGCCTCTGCCTCCCGAGTGCTGGGATTAAAGGCGTGTGCCACCACGCCCACCTTAAGAGCACTTGTTCTTATAGAAGACCTAGGTTGGATTCCCAGCTCCCACAAAGCAGCTCACAACTACCCATTAACTCCAGTTCCAAGGGATCTGATGCCTTCTTCTGACCTCCACAACCACCAGGCACAGACACGGTACACAGACATACATACATGTGAACACTCATACACATAAAATAGATACATATGAAAAAAATTAAACAAAAACCAACTAAAAAAGTACTGAGTTGAGGAACATGGCTCAGGTGTTAGAGTGCATGCACCAAGCCCTGGGGTGAACATTTAGCACCCTGTATGGACATGGTGCCTAATAACTGTATTCCATCACTCAGGAGGTGGATACAGGAGAATCAAGAATTCAGCTTTCGGGCTGGAGAGATGGCTCAGAGGTTAAGGGCACTGTCTGCTCCTCCAGAGGTCCTGAGTTCAATTCCCAGCAACCACATGGTGGCTCACAACCATCTATAATGTGATCTAATGCCCTCTTCTGGCATGCAGGTATATATGCAGGCAGAGCACCGTACACATGATAATAAATAAATAATAAATCTTAAAAAAAAAAATTCAGCTTCCAAGAAGAGACTTGATACCCTATGAGCATATATAGGGGGAAGAGGTCCCCCTCAGTCACAGTCATAGGGGAAGGGAGTAAGGGAAAAATGGGAGAGAGGGAGGAATGGGAGGATATAAGGGATGGGATAACCATTGAGATGTAATATGAATAAATTAATAAACTAAAAAAAAAATTCAGCTTCACAGCCAGTTCTAGGGCAACCTGGAGTACATAAGAACCTGTCTCAAAAGCCGGGTATGATGGCGCACGCCTATAATCCCAGCACTTGGGAGGCAGAGGCAGGAGAATTGCTGTGAGTTCGAGGCCAGCTTGGTCTACAAAGTTTGTTCAGGACAGCCAAGGCTAACACAGAGAGACCCTGTCTCGAAAAACAAAAAAAAACAAAAACAAACAAACAAAAAAGAAAGAACTCGTCTTAAAGCCAGGAGGTGTGGCGCATGCCTTTAATCCCAACACTTGGTGGATCTCGGCAAGTTCGAGGCCAGCCTGGTCTACAAAATGAGTGCCAGAACAGCCAGGGCTACAAGAGAAAGCCTGTCTCAAAAACCCAAACAAAAGCCGGGCGTGGTGGCCCATGCCTTTAATCCCAGCACTCGGGAGGCAGAGGCAGGCGGATCGCTGTGAGTTTGAGGCCAGCCTGGTCTACAAAGTGAGTCCAGGATGGCCAAGGCTACACAGAGAAACCCTGTCTCGAAAAACCAAAAATAATAATAATAATAAAATAAAATAAAAATAAAAAACAAACAAAGTAAAAACCTGTCTCAAAATAATCAATTAATTAGCTAATCAGGAAGAAGAAGAACGTGCTAAATGCCGCCAAGCCATGTAAAGATAGAGCATCATTTATATTTGAATGGGATGTGTAAGTGTGTGTTTGTGTGCACGCACATGCCTGTGTTCCTTTGGGGGCCACAAGCACACAAGGTGCACATGTGTGCTCCTATGTGGACAGGTAACTGCTCATTCTGAAACCCTCTCCTCCTTACTCAATGAGTGAGGGTCTCCACTGAGTCTGAATGTCACTAATTCAGCTAAGCTGGCTGGCCAGTGAGGTCTAGGGATCACCTGCCTCTACCACCAGGCAAGCTTTTACATGGGTCCCGGGGACCCCTGGGCATTTCTAATCTTTCCTGAGCACCTCTTTCTCTTGTGCCTAAAATCTATACCATAAGCTCTTTGTTTAAAAATTGTTGTGGGGCAATGGTGGCACCCGCCTTTAACCCCAGTACTAGGGAGACAGAGGCTGGCAGATCCCTAATTTTGAGGCTAGCCTAGTCTACAGATGGAGTTGCAGGACAGCCAGGGCTATACAGAGAAACCCTGTCTCAGGGAGGGGTAAAAAATATACATATAGACCGGGCGTGGTGGCTCACGCCTTTAATCCCAGCACTCGAGAGGCAGAGGCAGGACAGCCAGGGTTACACAGAGAGACCCTGTCTCGAAAAACCAAATATAAATAAATAAATAAGAACTAGTCAGAAAATTCTGACAAAGAAAAACAGATGATAAACAGGGACTAGCAAAGAGTAAGCACGGGTCTGTGCTAATTAGAAGATGGGTGTGGATACAGAAATAAACAGCGAAATAAAACCAAGAGTGCAGCCAGGTGTGGGAGGGCACACCTGTGAGCCCACCCTCGGCGACATGGCAAGTTTAAGGCCAGCCTAGGGTATATGCAAGGCTGTCTCATACAAACAGGGCCAGCCAGAGAGATAGCTCAGCTCATAAGGTGCATGCCACACCAGCCTGATGAGCTGAGTTCCATCCCTGGAACCCAGGGAAAGGACTCCACAGAGCTGTCCTATGACTTCCACATCCACACTCTATCCATAGCGTGTGTATGGACACACACACACACACACACACACACACACACACACACACACGCATACACACTTCATTAATTTTAAAAAATAACCAAAAGTAGTCTAGAAAAAACTCAAATGCTAAAGGTAGTGTTTCAAGTAATTATTAAAAGATTAAATGAGCCGGGTAGTGGTGGCGCACGCCTTTAATCCCAGCACTTAGGAGGCAGAGGCAGGCAGATCTCTGTGAGTTCGAGGCCAGCCTGGTCTACAAAGAGTCCAGGACAGCCAGGACTACACAGAGAAACTCTGTCTTGAAAAACAACAGCAACAACAACAACAACAAAATTAAATGAAACTCTCAAGATGGTTCAGCAGATAAAGATACCTACTGCTGCCAAGCCTGATGATCACATGGCAGAAGTATAATTAATATATGATAGATAGATAGATAGATAGATAGATAGATAGATAGATAGATAGATCGACAGATGTAAAAGCTTTCTTAAAAGCAAGTACTTATTTATGCTGGGGGACAGAAAGACATCATCAGTGATACAGCCACGGATAATCAGCGCTCCTGACGCAGAGGCAGGTGGATCTCTTCAGTTTGAGGCCAGCTTGGTCTACAGAGAGTTCTAGGACAGCCAAGGCTACAGAGAGAAACCTTGTCTCTGAAAAACAAACAGGCCGGGTGTGGTGGCGCACACCTTTAATGCCAGCACTTGGGAGGTAGAGGCAGGCAGATCTCTGTGAGTTCAAAGCCAGCCTGGTGTACAAAGTGAGTCTAAGACAGCCAGGGCTACACAGAGTACCCTGTCTTGGGAAAGAAAAAAAAACAACAGCAAAAAAAAAAGAAAAACAAACAAACACCATAAGACTGAGAATATCCATATGGTGAGGTGTAAAGAAAAGAGCATATGTGGCAGACATGCAGTGTCCTCTTGTGACGGCATGGCAGGGGGCAGAGGGCACTTGAGAGCAAGCCCCCAGATCCAGCTCCTTCCCTACCTTTGAGCTGCATTTTGGGACTTGAGCAGGACAGTGCTAAGTGATAAGGTAGACTGATGTTTTAAGAATAGAGTGGTGGGTGGGGTGTGGCTCAGTTGCAGACCTTGCATACCATACATATACACAAATAAAAACTGAAATAACTAGGCATGGTCAAACACACCTGTAATCTTAGAACTTGAGAAACGGACACAATAGTATCAGAGGTTGAAAGTCCATACTCAGCTTCATAGTGAGGTCAGTAGCAGGAGACCCTGTTCAAGAAAGCAAAAAGTTAATAAACCGAGTAAATTTTAAAACAATAGGGGCTGGAGAGATGGCTCAGTGGCTAAGAGCACTGCCTGCTCTTCCAGAGGTCCTGAGTTCAATTCCCAGCAACCACATGGTGGTTCACAACCATCTATAACGTGATCTGATCATACTGTATACACAATAAATAAATCTTTAAAAAAAATAGCAGGGAATCAGGTATGTCAAAAGTCAAGGAACAGTCAAGTAAAATAGGACAAAGAACAGTCTGGTCCCTCTATTAGCAGCTATCAGATCACTACTGACCTTGCCTTTGTTGGTTTCAACAGTAGGTGGAAGAAAGAAACCAGGTTGAGGAGGTTGACCTCAGTACAAGGAAGTGAGTTTAGGACTCTAAAAACCCCTTGCTTATCAGCTAGCCATGACATTTAAAATATAATGATGACTTAAGAATAAAAAAAAAAAAAAAAAAAAAAAAAGGATGTAACCAAAGGCCAGGAATTGTGGCCCAGCACTTGGGAGACAGAAGCAGGCAGATCTTTGTGAGTTTTAGGCCAGCCTGGTCCACAAAGAGAGTCTAGGATGGCCAGGACTACACAGAAAAACTGTCTTGGGGGGAAAAAAATCACCAATTCTGACAAATCCCCCCAGAACCAGAAATAAATATAAGCCTCAGGGGATGGTAGAGGTCTCAGACTTGATGGTCTCTAAGCACGGAATGTGGACACTAGTAGGTAGGTGAGAGCACTTGAAAGGTAGAGACTGGAGGATCAGGAGTTCCAGGTCATCCCTGACAACATAGTAAGTTTAGGCCAGCCAGAGAGAGAGAGAGAGGGAGAGGGAGAGAGACAGAGACAGAGAGGAAGGGAGAGAGACAGAGAGGGAGAGAGAGAGAGACAGAGAGAGAGAGAGAGACAGAGAAAGAGAGAGAGACAGACACAGAGAGAGAGAGAGAGAGAGAGAGAGAGAGAGAGAGAGAGAGAGAGAGAGAAGCAGGCTGGCTAGCTGGCTGGAGAGATGAGATGGTTGAGTGGTTAACAGTGCTTTCTGCTGTCCCAGAGTAGGACCCAACACCCTCATCAGGAGGCTCACAACTGCCTGTAACTCCAGCTCCAAGGGATCCAGCACCCTCTTCTGGTCTCTTCAGGTACACACACACACACACACACACACACACACACACACAGACACACACACCTACTTAAAAACAACTTTAAAAAGTAATTAAGCCAGGCCTTGATGGCAAACTTTTTTTTGATGGTGCACACCTTTAATCCCAGCACTCAGGGAGACAGAGGCAGGCAGATCTCTGTGAGTTCGAGGCCAGCCTGGTTTATAAAGTAAGCCCAAGACAGCCAAGGCTACACAGTGAAACCTTGTCTCGAAAAACCAAAAAACTAATCCCAGCACTCAGGAGGCAGAGGCAGGTGGATTGCTGTGAGTTTGAGGCTAGCCTGGTCTACAAAGTGAGTCCAGGACAGCCAAGGCTACACAGAGAAACCCTGTGGAGGAAGGTGGGGGTGGGGAGGGGGGAGGGGGAGACACAAAAAGAAAAATCAACAAGCAAACAAACAAATAGAGCCTTGAGCCAGGCTGGTAACACTTGCAATCCTAGCCCTGAGGAGGTAAAGGCAGGAGGATGAGTTCAAGACCATCCTCTGCTACAGAGCTTGTTTGAAACCATCAAAAAGGAAAAAGAAAGAAAAACAAACAACAGCAAAGAGCTTTGAGCCAAAATCAGACCACACAGAAAGGTCCTGACCAGTGAGAAAGACTTGACCTTCACTTCAGATCAGAAGTTTTCTCAAATTTCCTTGGGAAGTTTGTAGAAGGGTATTAAAAGCTTTAAAATTTGTGATGTTACAGACACTCAGAGATGAATACATACTTTCCATTTCAGAATGAAATTATTAAGCAAAAATAGGCAGAAACGAAACAAGATGAGGAAGAACCAATTGGAAATCCTTGAAGTAGAAAAATAACCTAACTGAAACTCAACAAGGCCATACATAGAAACGCTACAGATTGAACACGGTAAATAAAGTTCTCCAGTGAAAACCCATGAAAAGTTGGTCTGGGGCCATGGCTCAGTGGGCAAAGGGCTCGCCGTACAAACATGAGGCCCTGAACTTGGATCCCCAGCACCCGTGTAAATAGCTGGACAAAAGACATGTTTATAAACCCCGTGTTACAGACTAGAGAATCCCTACGAAGGTTGAGGGTTTGGGGAGATGGCTCATGGCTCGGCAGGTAAAGGTGCTTGTGGCAAAAGCCTGATGACCTTAGGTCAAGCCTGCCTGTAAAAGGCTGGGTGTGGTGGCAGGAGGCTGTAATCCCAGCATTCCCAGAGAGGCGTGGATGGCAGAGACAGGTGCATCAGGCAGAGGCTAGTGGACCACCTCGCCTGGAGCACATAGCAAAGCTGAACAGGAAGAGAGACTACAGTCCCAGACGGTGGTAGTGCACACCTTTAGTCCCAGCACTTGAGAAGCAGGGGCTGGGAAAATCTCTGTGAGGCCAGCCTGGTCTACAGAGAAAGTTCCAGGACAGCCAGGGCTACATAGAGAAACCCTGTCTCGAAAAACAAAATGTTTTAGAGCCAGGTGAGGTGGCGCACTCGGGAAGCAGTAGCAGGCCTGTCTCTGTGAGTTTGAGACCAGCCTGGTCTACAAAGTGAATCTAGGTCAATCAAGGCTACACAGAGAGACCCTGTCTTGGGAAAAAAAATATTACTTTTAAGTGGTGGGCAGGTGAGATGATTCAGCTAATCAAGGGGCTTACCTCCGAGCTTGATCACTTGAGTTCTAGCCTAAGAATCCATGAAACAGAAGAAAATGACTCTTGCAGACTGTCCCCTGACCACCCATATTTGTGCCACGTGGCACACAGGCACACACATGCAAATTAATTAATTAATTAATTTAAAAACTATTTTAAGGTAGATAGCCTTAGAGGAAGACTCTGATCTTGACCTCTGGTCTTCACACAAAAGCACACATGTGCATAGGAACACGCATACACACAAGTAGCATACACATACACACAAAGTATTAAGCTTTTAAAAAATTAATTTGGCCAGGCAGTGGTACTACATGCCTTTAATCCCAGCACTAGGGGACTAGGGGAGACAGAGTCAGGAAGATCTCTGTGAGTTCAAACCCAGCCTGGTCCACAAAATGAGTCCAGGACAGCCAGGGATACACAGAGAAACCCTGTCTCAAAAAACAAAACAAACAAAACAAATTTCTTTTGAGTGGAATGGAGCGTGGGTCTGGAAAGAATTAGTAGAGCAGTAGGGGAATAAATACGATAAAAATACATTGGATGCATATGATATTACCAATAAGCTAATAAATATGCTATTCGTTTAAAGATAGGGTCTCACTTTACAGCCCAGATAGCCAGAAAGTCATTTGCAGACCAGGCTAGTCTGAAATTTACAGAGATTTTCCTGACTCCACCTCCCAAGTGCTGGGATTAAAGACATGAGCCACTATCTATGCCTGACAAAATAACAGAGAGAGAGAGAGAGAGAGAGAGAGAGAGAGAGAGGAGAGAGAGAAAGTTTTAACTCTAGGTGTAGAAAGACGGCCCAGGGTTGAGGGTAGTTGCTGCATAATTATGAGACCCAAACACCTGTAACTTCAGCCCCAAGGGATCCAGAGCCTCCTCCAGCCTCCTTGAGAACATAGCTGTGCACAGTCACACACACACAGGCACTCATGCATACACGTACACATACAAATAAATAAAAATAAAAACCGTCTTGGGCTGGTAAAATGTCACCAAGCTTGAGGACCTGAGTTTTATCCCTAAGACCCACCCTCACATACAGATCTTGGAAAACACACATGTATAGGGGGCACACACCACACATACACATGCACACACACACCCCACATTAATTAATTAATTTTTATTTACTGTTTTTTCGAGGTAAGTGCTCTGCCCACAGGTACAGATGTGCACAGTGTGTATGGTGCCCTCAGCAGTCAGAGGAAGCATAGGATCCCTGGAACTGGAGTCACAGAGGGTCGAAAGCACCATGTGGGTGCTGGGAATAACCCTGGGTCCTCCACAAGGGCAAAATGTACTCCTAACCACAGAGGTATCTCTCCAGCTCCTTAACATAACATGTTTAATTCTGGACTGGCTCCCGGCGTGGCGCTTACACAGTTTCACAGGCCTGGGGCTCAATCCGCAGCACCTCAAGAACAAGGCAATTAAAAAGTGTGGCTCTCAAGTTCCAGCAAAGGGAAGGAGCCAGCCCACGGCAGCACAACATTCTCACAGGCCATGCTTTTCCCCGGGGAAGATTACCAAAGAGGAGAGACTAAGGCAACAGGAGCCAAGGTGACTTAGAGAAGCAGAAGACCGAATAGTAGAACAAATCCAGAATAGAGCATAAGAGAAGCAAATACAGTCAGTAAAAGCACGGAGAGCAACTGTAAAGGACCAGGGGCTGAGAGATGGCTCAGTGGTTAAAGAGCACTGGCTGCTATTCCAGAGGACCCAGGGTTCAATTCCCAGCAACCACATGGCCGCTCACAACTCTCTGTAACTCCAAGAGCCAGCACCCTCACACAGACATACATACAGGCTAAACACCAACACACATAAAAAATAAATAAATATGGGCTAGAGAGATGGCTCAGAGGTTAAGAGCACTGGCTGCTCTTCCAAAGGTCCTGAGTTCAATTCCCAGCCACCACAAGGTGGCTTACAACCATTATAATGAGATCTGGCGCCCTCTTCTGGCATACAGGAGTACATGCAGGCAGAACATTGTATACACAATAAATAAATAAATCTTAAAAAATAAATAAATAAGTATTTTAAATTAAAAAGAAGAATAGGAGGAGGAGAAGGAGGAGGAGGAAGCTGGTCATGGTAGCACATGCCTTTCCCAGCGCTCAGGGAGGCAGAGGCCGGCAGATCCCTGTGAGTTCAAGGCCAGCTCACTTTACAAAGCAAGTCCAGGACAGCCAAGGCTATACAGAGAAAGCCTAGACTGAGGGGGGGGGGCAGGGGGGGAGCCAGATATTCTGGTAGAAACATAGTAACATTTATAAGAAATGGTGAAGACAGCAATATTTAAAGAAAAAGAAAAAGCATTTTCTTCCTTCCAGCCTGAAAGGCCGTAGAAACCTTCTTATCCCCAGGCGAGTGGCATTCCTTCTGCACTGCCAGTGCTCAGGGGCTCCAGCTACTTTAGAGCCATAAACATAAGGACAGGTCATTGTACTTGGGGGTGGAGACCAGAAGATTAGAAGTCAACATCAGCCTTGTTGGAGACACTGGGTTCCAGGCCCATGAAGCCCTCTCAAAGCGAAACCAAACCTCTGCTCTGAATCTTCCAGTTCTTTTCAACCTAGACTGGAACCAGAGCTGGTCCCCTGGCTTCGTCTGCCTTGCTGTTTCCTCCCCTTGCCCGCCCCCCCCCCGCCCCACCCCACCCACTCCCCCGCCCCGCCCCATCCCCAGGCAGCCGGCCTCAGTGTCCTCCTTTCCTGGATCTCCAGGTGTGAAGACCAGCCAGATTTGCTTCACTCCTAAAGATTTTTGTCCGGGATGCTCTTCCCCAGGTATCTACACAGCTACCTTTTATCCCTCCCTGTCTTCTTCACTCGAGGCTGTCCGCTTCGTGTCCACACTCAGACCTCACCCACACTCCTAAGTCTCTCTGCTGCTTCCAACGGGAATCTCTATCCCACACGTATATCCTGTTTTTATTGGCAGGGGGTGGGAGAGGGGAGTCTTTGTTTGTTTTTGCACTTAGGTCTCAGGTAGCCAAGGCTCGCCTTGCAGTCCTGATCCTCCATCCCTGAGCCATCACACCTGACTCTCCTTATGAATGCCCTCAAACCATGTTTGTTGCATAGCAAATGTTACTAGCTGTTCTTGTCATATTTAAGACTTTTGGGAGGGGACATGGTGATGTGGCTACTTTGTTTTTTGTGTGTTTGAGACAGGGTATCTCTGTGTAGCCTTGGTTGTCCTGGACTTGCTTTGTAGACCAGGGTGGCCTCAAACTCACAGTGATCCACCTGCCTCTGCTTCCCGAGTGCTGGGATTAACGGTGTGCGCCACCACGCCTGGCTGATGTGAGTACTTTGTAATCCCAAGAGAAGTTCAGTATCATAGGGAGCTCAAGGCTAGACCTGGATATATGAGACTATGTTTAAAAATAAAAACAAAAAAATGTCGGGCAGTGGTGGCACACTCCTTTAATCCCAGCACTTGGGAGGCAGAGGCTGGTGGGTCTCTGAGTTCAAGGCCAGCTTGGTCTACAGAGTGAGTTCCAGTGTAATGCCCAAGTCGTGAATCCCCCAAAGACCACCAGGAATCAGTCAGATGCAAATCACACAGGGTCACATTTGTTAGTCAAGCTCAGAGCCTGGGCCGTCAGTCCTCTCATGAGGAAGGAAGATGGCGGCCCCTAAAGCTAGGGGAACAGAATTTTTAAAGGAAAAAACTGCAGGCAGGGAGTGTCCAAGCCATTTCCAAGCCTTGCTGTTACATGATAGGTTGGAGGAGTATAGGAAAGTTGCCCTTTAAGCTGATTGGCTGGGGGACCAGGGCTAAGGGAGGGGACCAGGGCCAGACAGCAGGGAGGAAGTTTTCATTTGTTCTGGTCACTATGACTTGTAGCTCTGACTGATTGGCCTCGGGTGCTCCTAGGAATGGTTGCTAGTTGTGCATTTGTGGCTCTCCCTGGAAACTTGGGGGTGGGAGGGGCGGTTCAAGTTCTCAGGCCCTGAACACAAAATGGCGTTGCTTTGATCTCAACACAAAGACAGCTGGGGCTCCTTATCTCAAGAAGAAGAAAAAGTGGAGAGGTGCCAGGCAGTGGTGGCACACGTCTTTAATCCCAGTACTTGGGAGTCAGAGGCAGGTGGATCTCTGTGAGTTTGAGACCAGCCTGGTCTACAACGAGAGTCCAGGACAGGCAGGGCTCTGTTACACAGAGAAACCCTGTCTGGAAAAAACAAAAACAAAAGGTGGAGAGGCTAGAGAGATGGCTCAGCAGTGAAGAGCACCAGCTGCTCAGCTCCCTGCACCCACACCAAGGCTCCCACTTGTCTGGAACTATAGTTCCAGGAGATCTGGTACCCTCTACCCTGCTCTGACCTCCCCAAGCACTGCATGCTCATGGTACACCACAGACGAGCAAAACGCTCATACACATTTAAAAAAATAAAAATAAGAGAAAGGAGTGTGGGGCTCAGGAAATGGCTCAGCTGTTAAGAGCACTTGCTGTTCTCCAGGAGACCTGAATTCAGTTCCCAGCATCCACACATCAAGTGACTCACAGGTGCCTAGAACTCTAGCTCCTGAGGATCTGACCCACTCTTGTGCACAGATAGACAGACGTGCTTGAAATTAAAAGTAAATCTTAACCCAGGCGTGGTGGTGCTCGCCTGTAACCCCAGCACTCGGGAGGCAGTAACAGGTGGATCTCTGTGAGTTCGAGGCCAGCCTGGTCTACAAAGAGGGTCCAGGTCAGCCAAGCTGCACAGAGGAGCCCTATCTCAAAAAAAAAAACAAGCAAACAAATAAATATAAATAAATCTTAAGGAGAAAAGGAAAACAAAAAACAAGAGTTTTTGTCCACAAACTTCATTTAAGGAGAGACCACAGAGTTGGGTGTGATGGCGCACACCTTTATTTATTTATTTATTTATTTATTTATTTATTTATTTTGTTTTTTGTTTTTTTGAGACAGGGTTTCTCTGTGTAGCCTTGGCCATCCTGGACTCACTTTGTAGATCAGGCTGGCCTCGAACTCACAGCAATCCGCCTGCCTCTGCCTCCCGAGTGCTGGGATTAAAGGCGTGCGCCACCACGCCCGGCTTTTTTTTTTTTTTTTTTTTTGGTTTTTTGAGACAAGGTCTTTCTGTGTAGCCTTGGCTGTCCTGGACTCACTTTGTAGAGCAGGCTGGCCTTGAACTCACAGCGATCCGCCTGCCTCTGCCTCCCAAGTGCTGGGATTACAGGCATGCGCCACCACGCCCAGCCCAGCGCACATCTTTAATTCCAGCCCAGCGCACATCTTTAATTCCAGCCCTGGGGAGGCAGAGGCAGGTGGATCTCTGTGAGTTCAAGGCCAGCCTGATCTACAAAGCGAGTCCAGGACAGCCAAGATAACACAGAGTAACCCTGTCTCAAAAAGCCAAACAAACAAACAAAAACCAAAACAAAACAAAAAACCCAGAGGGGAGAGACCACAGACCACAGGACAATATTCTAAACAGTAAGAATCTGACGTAGTGCAGGCTGACTTCAAGCTCCTGCCTCTGTCTCCTCAGCATTGAGGTTATGGGCATGTCTCACCATACCCTAGGGCCGTGGTTCTCGACCTTCCTAATGCTTCAACCTTTTAATGCAGATTTTCATGTTGTGGCAACACCCCAACCATAAATTTATTTCCTTGTTGCTCCCTCATAACTGTAATTTTGCTACTGTTATGAATATCTGAGACCCAGAGGTTGAGAAGCGCAGCCCTAGGGGCTTATTTTATAGACTGGATTGTCCAATAGTCCGGGCTAGCCTTGGACTTCAGATCCTCAGGCCTCAGCCTTTGTTAGCTTTTGACACAGTGTCTTAGTCTGCCCAGGCTGACCTGGAACTCACAGTGATCTATGAGCCCCAACCTTCCAAATATAGAAACACAGCAAGTGGAAGCAGCACAGCACTGTGAATGGGAGTAGAGAGGGGCAGTGGTGGCTGGGAGAGGGTGCGGTGCAGGGTCAACACTTACTGGACAGCCTGGGGACTGGAAAGGCACTAAAGAAGCAGAATCCTTGAGCTGTGAGAACCATGGGATGCTGAGCACAGGAGGAACGCAGGGCGGGCCTGAGGCAGCTGTTGTTTTCGCTGTCGTTCCTCAGTTGGAAAGAAGAGCAGCAGGCAGCAGGACAAAGACAGGGTTCCAGTCTCCACCTCTAGTTGTGGGAGGTGGTGAGGTTATCTGTTCAGACTGTGTGTGGCTGTGCGCTGAGGAGAGAGGACACACAAAACTTTACTATGCCAATAGGAGAGGACCTGCAGGAACTCACTGTGGCTCCTTTAGCTTGAACTGGGAATGAAAATTAAGACAGAGCCATGGTCCAAGTGCCTGAGAATCAAAGCGATTTTTTAAAAAAGATTTATTATGTATGTATGTATAGAAGGTTCTGCCTGCATGTACACCTGCAGGCCAGAAGAGGGCGTCAGATCACATTACAGATGGTTGTGAGCCACCATGTGGATGCTCGGAATTGAACTCAGGACCTCTGGAAGAGCAGCCAGTGCTCTTAACCTCTGAGCCATCTCTCCAGCCCCGCCCCCCCCCGGTCTTCCCCTTTTCTTCTGAGACAGGGTTTTTTCTCTGTGTAGCCTTGGCTGTCCTGGACTCACTTTGTAGACCAGGCTGGCCTCAAACTCAGAAGAGATCTGCCTGCTTCTGTCCTCTGAGTGCTGGGATTAAAGGCATGCGCCACCATGCCTGGCTTTAACTCTTTTTTTCTTTTTTGAGACAAGATCTCACTATATAACCCAGGCTGACCTTGAACTCATAACCCCATGTCCTGAGATTACAGGCCTGTACTATCCCACCCAGCTAAGTATTTTATTTTCAAAAACTTATACAGAAGGAGGCTGAAGATTGGCTCAGTGAATAAAGCATATTTGCAATGTAGATATGAAGACCAGAGTTCAGATCCCCAGCCAGTCCTTATATAAAAGCCAGGCTGGTGTGGCTGGCCTGAAATCTCCTCACTCCGGAGCAAGCCGGCTAGACTAACCAAATGTGTACACTCCAGCTTCAGCAAGACTTCCTGCCTCAAAATATAAGATGGAGCCTGGCACGGTGGCACATGCGTTTAATGTAAGAACTCAGGAGGCAAATGAATGTGGATTCTTTTTTTTTTTTTTTTTTTTGATTTTTGGTTTTCGGAGACAGGGTTTCTCTGTGTAGCCTCAGCTGTCCTGGATTCACTTTGTAGACTAGGCTGGCCTCGAACTCACAGAGATCCACTTGCCTCTGCCTCCCAAGTGCTGGGATTAAAGACGTGTACCACCAGGCCTGGTTTATGCTCCCAATTCTTCTTGAGTATATTGAACTAGAAAAAAAATCTCTATCTGTAAATAAACCTTGGCAAGCCCACCTCAGTATTAGATGAGTGAAGGAGTGCAAGTAAAAATTAATTTTTTTTCCAACAAAACCTTAATATTGAATTGGCACCTGATACATTTGCTTGTTTTGAGACAGGGTCTCTCACTATGGAGCATGGGCTGGCCTGGAACTTTATATGTAGACCAGCCTGGCCTCAAACTCACAGAAATCTGCCAACCTCTTCCTGGAGAATGCTGGGATTAAAAGCATTTGTCACCATGTCCAGCTAGCTGATAAATTATTAAATAAAAAAATCTGTAGTTTTTCCTTCTGGTCAGGAGGCTGGTGGCTGCGAGCAGCTGGGATGGGCGGATCTGTTGGAGCTAAGTGCTGAGTGGAGGGCCGCCTTGGTCCAGCACACATTCCAACTGAGCAAAGATGGTGGGCGGGAACAGTACCATGGCCACGGGTGTGTGCAATGCCCTCTTCATCAGCCACTGCATCTACTTCGACCGCAAAAGGCAGAATGACCCCAAATTCAAGAACAAGCTTCGAGAACGAAGAAAGAAATAGAAGCTTGCTAAGGAGAGCCAGGCTGTCCAAGTTACCCAATTAAAAGGTGCTGAAGCTGTTCAGAAAGTCTTCTTTAAGGAGATACATCATGTTGAAGATTACTAGCTCAAGGTGACTAGAGAGGGTGTAGGCCACCTGTGTGTGGACAGCCTCAGCAGCTGCTCCAAGTGTTAACAGCAGACTCTTCCACCTCCAGTGTTCCAGATGCTTCTGAACAAGCTTCCAACCACTAGTCAGAGAACTGTAAGTGCTCAGAGCTTGGCTGAAGATGATGTGGAGTGAGCCAGATAGGAACATCACAAAATTTCAGTAAAACAATTTAACCTCGTCTACAAAGTGAGTCTAGGACAGGCAGGGCTACACAGAGAAACCTTGTCTTGAGAAAAATGGGCTGGAGAGATGGCTCAGAGGTTAAGAGCAACGTCTGTTCTTCCTAAAGGTCGTAAATTCAATTCCCAGCAACCACATGGTGGATCACAACCATCTGTAATGAGAGATCTGGTACCTTCTTGTGGCAGGCAGGCGTACCTGCTGGCAGTATAAATAATAAATACATCTTTTTTATATAAATATATCTTTAAAAGAAAAAGATTAAAAAACAAAAAAAGAACTATCTGCCGGGCAGTGGTGGCGCACACCTTTAATCCCAGCACTTGGGAGGCAGAGGCAGGTGGATTGCTGTGAGTTCGAGGCCAGCCTGGTCTACAAAGCAAGTCCAGGACGGCCAAGTATACACAGAGAAACCCTGTCTTGAAAAACAAACAAATAAACAGAAAAACAGAAATTGGGAAGTCCCTGAGCATGGACCAAGCTCTGCTTGACATCTGGTGAGGACCTTCTTGCTGAGGCAACACAGTGGAAAGCATCACGTGACATAGTGAGAAAGTCCCAAACATTCTAGCTCAGTCTCTCCTCCACTTAAAAACCTACTGACAGTATAGCAGTGGTGCACAAGCTTTTAATCCCAGCAGTCAGGAGGCAGAGGCAGACAGTTCTCTGAGGCCAGCATAGTCTACAGAGTGAGTTCTAGGACAGTTGGGCAGAGAAACCCTGTTTTGTTTGTTTGTTTGGTTGGTTGGTTGGTTAGTTGGTTTTTTAGAGACAGGGGTTCTCTATGTAGCCATGGCTATCCTGGACTCCCTTGGTAGACCAGGATGGTCTCAGACTCACAGCGATCTACCTGCCTCTGCCTCCCGAGTGCTGGGATTAAAGGTGTGAGCCACCATGCCCAGCAAGATACCCTGTCTTAAACACACACACACACACACATACACACACATACACACACACATACACACACACATACACACACACATACACACACATACACACACACACACACACACACATACACACACATACACACACACATACACACACATACACACACACATACACACACATACACACACACATACACACACACATACACACATACACACACACATACACACACACACACACACACACTTCACTGATGCCATCACAGGGGTCCCAGGGTTGTGAGTTTATATGACCCTAACTCCCCCTCAAATGTCCCACCCCAAGTACCACTATCATATCAGCTGAGGGACTCTATTCCCAACACACAGACTTTTTTTTTCTGAGACAGGGTTTCTCTGTGTAGCCTTGGCTGTCCTGGACTCACTTTGTAGACCAGGCTGGCCTTGAACTCACAGTGATCCACCTGCCTCTACCTCCCTTAATGCTGGGATTACGAGCATGCACCATCATGGCCTGCCAACTTCTTTTCTTTTAAAGATAGGGTCTCACTATGTAAACCTGGCTGTCCTGGTACTAGCTGTGTAGATTACTCTGGCCTTGAATTTACCCATCTCCCCACCTCTGCCTCCCAATTGCTGGATTACAGGTGTGCACCACTCATCTGCCTCAACACATAGACTCTCGGAGAACAGAGTCAAGCCTTAGAATCGTGTACGTCAGGCCTAGTGACCTTTCATGTTGGAAAGCCCACTGTTTGTCTGGAGATGCGGTGTAGTGGTAGAGTCCTTTCCTAGAATGTCTGAGATCTGTGTTCAGTCCCCAGCGTGAGAGAGACACAGAGACAGAGGAGAGAGAGAAACCTGGGTGGCTCGGGCTAGCCATGCAGCCTGACAATCCAAGTTTGATTCCCTACAAAGAAGAGAACCAGCTCCCTCACTAAAATGGCCTCTAATATCCCCACATGCAGCAGTGTACCTAGGCACCCACAACACACAGAAACAATAAAATAAATAATGGTGAAAAAAATCAACACCTGGGCCTGGAGAGATGGCTCAGTGGTTAAGAGCACTGTCTGCTCTTCCAGAGTCCTGAGTTCAATTCCCAGCAACCACATTGGTGGCTCACAACCACCCACAATGTGATATGATGCCCTCTTCTGGCCTGCAGGGGTAATGCAGGCAGAGCACATACATAAAATAAATAAACAAACAAACAAAACAACTAAAATTAACATCTGGGTACAGTGGCTCACATCTGTAATCTCAACACTCCGATAGCCAAGTGGGAGGTGGAGACAAGAGAACCTCCCAGAAGCTTGCAGGCATGTCAGCAGAGAGCAGTGAGTGGTTCTTGACCTTTATGTAGCCCTTTAATACAATTTCTCATATTGTGGTGACCCCCGACGACAAAATTTTGTTTTGTTTTTCAAGACATGGTTTCTTGTGTAGTCTTGGCTGTCCTGGACTCACTTTGTAGACTGGGCTGGCCTCGAACTCACAGTGATCCACCTGCCTCTGCCTCCCAAGTGCTGGGATTAAAGGTGTGAGCCACCAAGCCGGGCTGAACAGCATCTTAGGATGGTGAAGTGTGTCTGGCATGCCTTAGACCAGAGGCCCCAGGTCTCTGGAGCCAAGAGGACCATGGAGAGAAGACAGGAGGAGGTGGGGCGCTGCGCAGAGGGCTCTGGGTCATAGGGTGGAGGTTAGAGGGCTTGCAGGGAGGAGGGGCTCCATCTGACCCATTTTAAGAAGTATTCCTGGCTAGTGTGTTAAAAACGGGAGTGGACAGGAGGAAAGGGAAGTGTTCAGAAAGCCCCGCTGTGGCCCAGCAAGAATGAGCCATGACAGCTCTGGCTCCTTCAGCAGCAGTGGCGGTGGGCGAGGTGGGGTTGGAAGACACCCTGGATATATTCTGAAGGCAGCACCCACAGGAGCCTCTCACAGAAGTGCTATGGGAAGTGAGAGGAAAAGTAAAGTCGAACTCTGTGGGGGTCAGCAAAAGGAATGGCGATCACCCGCTGAGTGGGAAGGCAGGGGCGGAGTGGGGAGGGGCAGGGGTGCACATGTGGTTGTCTGGGTGGTGAAGGTCAGATGTTCAGATTTCGACATGGTGACCTTGGGTTATCTTCTGAACAGGAGAGTGGAGCAGTCGAGCAGATGGCTGGATGAAAGAGTGTGCTGGCGAGAGGCCTGTGTAGACCTCCTGTCGCCTCATGCTAAATAGCCCATCTTCCTGTGTATCTCCAATGTCTTCATATTAATAGCTTTTGTGTCCCAGGGACCAAAAACACCTGACAGAAATGACTTATGGAGGAAGAATTTTGTTTTCAGTTTAGTTTTTTGAAAGCAGGGTTTCTCTGTGTAGCCGTGAATGTCCTAGACTTACTTTGTAAACCAGGCTGGCCTTGAACTCACAGAGATCCACCTGCCTCTGCCTGCCAAGGACTTGAGGAAGGCTTATTTTGGCTCACAGTTTCCGAGGGCCTTTCAGCCTGTCACAGCAGGAGGCACATCATGGCAGACAGGAAGCCTGAAGCACCTACCTCTGGTGACTATATGTGACAAACAGCCTCCCCCTCCTGACAGCTCCCTGGCCTTCAAAATACCCACGCCTGAGACCAAGTGGGTCATGAGCATGTGGGAGACATTTCAGACTCAAAGCATAACAGCACCTTCCTCTAAACTTCAAACACTTCAAACACCTGCCTGCCTGACCCTCCAGCAGCCATCTCTAATCTGTCTGTGTAAAACTAAACATATGTGACTCCCCATCTCTCTCCAGAAAACACAATAAACCAAACAGCACAACTCAAAGCAAGCAAACTCAACAGCAACTCCAGAATAACCAAACTAATTGTTTGAGACAGGGTTTCTCTGCGTATCCTTGGCTGTCCTGGAAATCACTCTGATTCTCTACATAAATAGATAGATAAACATATTTATTTAGGTTTTTAAAAAAAGATTTATTTATTCATTTATGTAGATGGGTGCTCTATTTGCAGGTACACCTCCATGTCAGAAGAGGGCATCCCAGTATCAGATCCCAGTACAGATGTGGGTGGAAGCTGGGAATTGAACTCAGGTCCTCTGGAAGAGCAGACAGTGCTCTTAACCTCTGAGCCATCTCTCCAGCCCTGGTGGTTTTTGTTTTGTTTTGTTTTTTTGAAACAGGTTTCTATGTGTATCCTTGGCTGTCCTGGAACTCACTCAGTAGACCAGGATGGCCTTGAATTCAGAAATCCTCCTGCCTCTGGCTCCCAAGTGCTGATATTAAAGGCATGCGCCACCACCAACCAGCTAAAGTTTATTTTATTTTTAATTATGTATGTGTGTCTGTCTGTGTGGGAGTGTGTGTACATAAGCACAGATGCCTGACGTGTCCAGAAGAGAGCAGTGGGTCCCTGGAGCTGGAGCCAAAGGTGGGGTTAAGCCACCCAACATGACTGCTAGAAACCAAACTTGGGGCCTCAGCAAGAACACTATGTGCTCTTATCTTCCTCGCCGTCTCTGGCCTCTCCTCCCTACGTAAACTCTTTTTAAGAGTAAAGTTAAAATATATTGAAACAGGGTCTCATGTATCCCAGGATAGCCACAAAATTGCTATATAGCAGAAGGAGGCTAGCCTTAAACTTTTTTTTTTTTTTTTTTTTTTTTTTTTTGGTTTTTGGAGACAGGGTTTCTCTGTGTAGCCTTGACTGTCCTGGACTCACTTTGTAGACCAGGCTGGCCTCGAACTCACAGAGATCTGCCTGCCTCTGCCTCCCGAGTGCTGGGATTAAAGGTGTGCGCCACCACGCCCAGCATAGCCTTAAACTTCTAATCTGAACTTGCCTCCACCTTCCAAGTGCTGAGATTATAGGCATGTACCCACCACCACCGGTTGCTGCAAATTCCTTCCTGGCTCCTTCATCTCAGAGTAAATACGTACCAAAGGCCCCACAGGATGTGGCCCAATCACAGATAAATTCTCTCTCATCATAGCCCTTGTTTTCCACTTACCCTAGCCAACTTGACTTCTGTTTTTTTGTTTTGTTTTGTTTTTTCAAGATTTTGTTTATTGTTTATACAGCATTTTGCTTGCGTGTGTGCCTGCATGACAGAAGAGGGCACCAGATCTCATTATAAATGCATTATAAATGGTTGTAAGCCACCATGTGGTTGCCGGGATTTGAACTCAGGACCTTTTGTAGAACAGCCAATGCTCTTAACAATCTGAGCCATCTCTCCAGCCCACCAACTCGACTTCTGTCACACTGATCTTTCCCATCTGTTCAAGCACACTCCTGTCACAGGGCTTTGGCACATGTATTTCCTTGTCTATATGGCAAGTTCCCAGATTTGAAAAGGGTTACCCTATGTTATGTCTTTTTTTTTCTTTCTTTCTTTCTTTCTTTTTTTTTTTTTTTTTTTTTTTTTTTTTTTTTTTTTTTTTTTTTTTTTTTTTTTTGGTTTTTTTGAGACAGGGTCTCTCTGTGTAGCCTTGGCTGACCTGGACTCACTTTGTAGATCAGGCTGGCCTCGAACTCACAGTGATCCGCCTGCCTCTGCCTCCTGAGCGTTGGGATTAAAGGCGTGCGCCACCATTGCCTGGCTCATTTCTATATTCTTAAAGCCATTACTTGTATGTACTTGGTATCCATTAACTAGCTGGTAAGTGGGCGAATGCAACAAATGTGGCATCTGTAGAGAGTTCATCATGTCACCAGAAAATGGCCTAGGGAAAGAATTCTACGTGTGTATTCTCTGAACGTAATAGTCATGACTACACACACACACACACACACACACACACACACACACACACACACACACACACACCTCAATTTGAAACCCAGGCAAAAGTGTTCAACAAAGGTAAATGATGAAGTATGATCCGTGATGGAATAGTATACAACTACAAACAAAGAAAATCCCAGGCCGGGCGTGGTGGTGCACATGCCTCTAATCCCAGCACTCGGGAGGCAGAGGCAGGCGGATCGCTGTGAGTTCGAGGCCAGCCTGGTCTACAAAGTGAGTCCAGAACAGCCAGGACTACACAAAGAAACCCTGTTTCAAAAAAAGAAAAGAAAATCCCACTAATTACGAGGCTGGGGTGGAGCGTGGTTGGTAGAGTGGCTTGAAGGCCTGGGTTCAATGGCCAGCCCCACATACACTGAGTGCAATGGCACACTCCTGCAAGCCCAGCGCTGAGGGAGTGGAGGCAGGAGGGTCAGAAGACATTCAAGGTCATTTGTCTCTTCATGGAGTTTGAGGCCATCTGGGGATGTGACCCAGTCTTAAATAAGTAGCCAGGCATGGTGCCACATGCCTTCATTTCCAGCACTAGGGATGCAGAGGCAGGTGGATTGCAGGCTGCAACCTTTTCCAAACCTACTTTATTTGAGGTTCTTTAATGCCTGTACCTCCCTTCCAACCTAGATAGGAGAGAAAAGAGGTTAGTGGGAACAGGAGAAGTAGACCTTTTTGAACTCAGTTCCTGGGAGCGATTTCCCTGGCGTAGTTGGCAGGATTTCAGCAGACCAGCAATTCCACCAAAGTTGCTGCTGGAACCTGGAACAGCAGCTGGAACCCGGAGTCCCAAAGTGTTCTCTGGAGCAGTTCCCTCTAGGAGTGTCTCAGAGTGGAGCGATGAACAGCCAAACAATACCAAGACTCAACTAGCCCCAGCCTCCTCTTTTGGGTTCATATCCTTTCAGAGTCTGTTCTAAGATGTGTTTCAGCTGGCAAAAACCAAGCCCTACACGAGGCCATCTTCTAGTGGATAAACATCACCTGTTCTCTCACAAGTCTGTTCCCCATCCCACATTTGGGATCAAAACAAAAACATGTTTACATCCACTCCAGCGGATGGTTGTAAGTTTGAAGCCAGCCTGTCCAGATAAGGAGTTCTAGTCCAGCCAGGGTACTCAGTAAGATCTTGTTTCAAAAACAAGTAAACAAACAAATAAAAACAAACCCACTAATTATACAGACATAAAAATGCTTGTTGGGATTGAGATAAGAGCTCAGTGGGAAAGTGCTTGCTCGGCAACCCTGAGGGTCTGAGTTCAGATCCCCAGGGACTCATGTAAGAAGCTGGGTACCACAACACAGTAGCCATAGGCTAGGGGAGCACGGACAGGGTTAGGTCCTGAGTGCTCCCTGGCCCAGCCACGCTAGCCAGAACTGCAAGCTCCAGGTTCAGCAAGGGACTTTGTCTTTAAATAAATAAGTGAAGTAGAGCAGGGCCTTAACCTCAGGCTCTTACAATCTCAAGCATGAATGAGGGTGCACAAATGTAAACACCCACACACACTACTTACAGCATAGTATAAAAAGGTAGAGACTGGGACAGGCAGTAGTGGTGCATGGCTGTAATGCCAGCACTGGAGAGGCTGAGGCAGGCAGATATCTGAGTTCAAGGCCAACCAGATCTACAGAGAGACTTCCAAGACAGTCAGGGCTACACTGAGAAACCCTCTACCTTGGGAGGAAAAAAAAAAAAATAAAAATAGAAAGTAGGGACTCTAAAACAGATCTGTTCCTAACATAGAGTTATGCCCCGCTATAATTTTAGCAGTGCACAGTATGCATTCATAGGAAAACCTATGTTAGAAACAACCCTGTTGGGGCTGGAGACACAGCTCAGCGATTCAGAGCATTTGCTGATCTTGCAGAGGACCCAGGTTCCATTCCCAGCAGCCACATGGCTCCTCACATGCATCCGTAGCTCCAGTTCCAGAGGCACCAACACTCTTCTCTGGCCTCCTCAGCCACCCTGCACACGCATACAGGCAAAACACTCACACACAGAAAATAAAATCAATAAAACGTAAAGTAAAAAAAGAAAGTCAGCCTGACACAGTGACCCACGCCTATAATCCCAGCATTCCAGGAGGCAGAGGCAGGTGGATCTCTGTGAGTTCGAGGCTAGCCTGATCTACAGAGTAAGTTCCAGGACAGCCGAGGCTACCACACACAGAGAAACCCTGTCTCAAATTTAAATTAAAAAAACAAAAAACAAAAAACAAACCCAGAAAGTTGTGTTAAACCTATAAAAGGGATTTGGTGCCTTTTTCTTTACAATTAGGAAAACCTGTGTTCTTTCTTTCTTTTTCTGTACCATAAGAATGACACATTTGAATCCCCTGGGCGCTCTGAGGAAAATCCCAGCCCATTGAAGTCCGCACCCAAGTTTCCCCAGGGAGTCCTATGCAAGGAAGTGAGGAAGGGTCCCTGAGCAGGACATGTGCAAAAGAGCTGTCCGGCACCCGAAACTTCGCGGTAAGTGAGGCACAGAGCATTCGCATGACTAACGCAGGGGGAAAACCCACCAGAGAGCAATTTCTATTTAAATGCCCAAAATGCAGAAGTGCATCTACTTGAGCCTACCATGGCTTTAAAAGGAAACAACCCTGCCTCTGGAGTGTTCCTGGGTGGAGAGGGGGCCATCTATAAGTAAGGACAGAGAGTGAAACCCCGGCTCTAGTGACTTTACATGACTGTACCAGAGTGGCCGCGCTACATTTCAGGTCTGCAGAGTTCCGAATTTATAATGCTGATTTTATTTCCTTTCATTTACTGTTTATTTGTTTCGAAGTAAGGCCTCAAGGTGGCTATGCAACCAAAGAAGACCTTGAATTTTCGATCCTCCTGTATCAGTCTCTCCACTACAGACATGTGTCACTACACCGGGGTTATGTTATGCTTGTACATTCCTAGCCCAGCACTGATTTGAGGCGTGTGTGTGTGTGTGTGTGTGTGTGTGTGTGTGTTTATATTTTCCCCCTCAGAGTCTTACTATATAGCCCTGGCTGTTCTGGAATTCACAAGGATTTGTCTGCCTGCCTCTGTTTCCATAGTGCTGGGATTAAAGGCATGTACCACCCTGCCCAGCTCGCATTTCTTTTAAGATTTTGTTTGCTTGTTTTTGCTTTTGTTTTTGTTTTTGTTTCGAGACAGGGTTTCTCTATGAAGCCTTGGCTGTCCTGGACGCACTTTGTAGTCCAGGCTGTCCTCGAACTCACAGAGACCCACCGCCTCTGTCTTCCTGAATGCTGGGATTGCAAGTGAGCACCACCACGCCCACCAAGACAATGGGACTTTGAGGGTTTTGTTCTGAAACAGGATCCACTGTAGCAGCTCAGGGTGGCCTCAGATTCCCTATGTAGTACAGGCTGGCCTTGACCGCTTTTTATTTTCACAGAATGCTGTAGCCACTTCAAAGCCAGCCTGTCTCTAAATTGTGTTCTTGGATTGGTTATGACTGGGTTCTCCAGACACGAGTTGTCAGGGCATGATCAAACAGTAGCCAGCAAAACCCGGCCACAGGTGCAGCCCCTGGGTCAAGTGGGGTGAGCCTGCAAAATGTCCTGTCCGCGAGTGCCCTCTGCTGGGGAAGCTCGGTCCCGCTACGGGGCTGCGGCTGCGCACTCGCACCGGAGCCAGACCGCTGGGCAGGGAGTGGTGTATAGCCAAGCCTCTGCGTCTCCACGGCTGTGCTCCCCAATATTGTCCTTCGTGCCTTTCCTCCATCCATCCCCTGAGACCCTTTGCATCTCATTGTGACTTTGACCACCAACCTTACTTTAGTCTCCCAAGGCTAGCTCCTTATTGAATATATGAAAGACTGTTTCTCACGGCTCATTCGAGTGTTTCAATTACAATTCCTCGACAGGAAAAGAATGTGGTCACGTCCGGGCAAAAAGAACACGGGGATCTGGGAGGTGGGGAGAGGAGCAGCGTCCAGAGCCGAGCTCTGCACAGCGACCACACGCAGCGTTAAGAGCCGGGTACCCTCGATCTAGCAGGGACAGCCCACCCTACAGCAAATAAAGCCAGTTCTAGCCGGTGCTGGCGTCTTGGCTCCAAGGAAGCTCTAGACCGGAGCAAACCGAAGCCTGCTAAAGGCAGGGTGGGGCCCCTAGCCTAGCAAGCCTGGGACTCTGGGCTCCACCGAGCACGGAAACCAGGATCTGAGCCACGTGGTGGCTTTTGTCCTGTCGTCCCAGGACCACGGGCGCCAGCAGAGGGCGAGACCAACGTTTTGACCATGCATCACTGGAGCTAAAAATAGAAGCTGAGATCAGCTGAAAAGCATGAAGCATGAGACAGAAACTTGATCAGACCTATATGAAGTACGGTTTCCAAATATGGTCGTAAGGAGAGCAGTAAGGAGCTGCAACAGGAGTGCTCTAGGAAATGAAACTTGGAGGGGGAAAAAACCCTCTAAATTCCATATCATACATCAAAAGAATTCTCAGGGATTAAAACGGTAAATATTTTAAAGGCATAGGCACGCAATATCAAATAGAGTAAAAATTACATTTGTGGATAAATGTTGGAATTCTCCAAGCTTTGAAATAATAATACATTACAAAGGAATTTAAAACCACAAACAGGAGTCGGGCATGGTGGCACACACCTTTAATCCCAGCACTCCGGAGGCAGAGGCCAGCCTGGACTACAGAGCAAATTCCAGGACAACCCATAGCTGTTACACAGAGAAAACGAGTCTCGAAAAATAAATAAAATAGAAAGGAAGAAACACTAAACAGTTTTTAAGCTTGAGAAAAAAAGTCTCCACTAAAATTTAAGCAGAAAATATTTCAAATGAATAAAGGTTTATACAGAATAACAAACCAGAACTGGGCAGTAGTGACCCACACCTTTAATGCCAGCACTTGGAAGGCAGAGGAAGTCGGCTCTCAGTTCCAGGCCAGCCTGGTCTACAGAGCGAGTTCCAGGACAGGCAGGACTACACAGAGAAACCCTGCCTGGAAAAACAAAACCAATCACACACACACACCAAATATAGTGGTAGAAGCCTGCAATCTAGTCCCTTAGAGGCTGAGACAGAATGTGAATTTGAGGCTAGCCTGAGCTACACAGCAAGACCCTATCTCAAAAACACTAACAAAAAGCCAACAAAATGGATGTGTATCATAGGCCTATAATTCTAGCAGCTGAGAGGTAGGGGACAGAGGATTAGGACTTTATTTTTTTATTTTCTATGTATCAGTATTTGTCCTGCAAGAGTGTACACATGTGCCTGCAGTGCCCACGGAGGGCAGAAGAGGTGTTAGAGCCTCCTGAGACAGGCGTTACAGATGGTTGTAAGCTACCAAGTGAGTGCTAGGAATTGAACCTGGGTCTGGGTCATCTGGAAGAACAGCCAGTGCTCTTAGCCACTGAACCAACTCTCCAGTCTCTAACAATAATTTTTGTTTGTTTATTTTCCAGCTGAGGTTTCTCTGTGTGTAGCCTTGCCTGACCTGGACTTGATTTGTAGACCAAGCTGGCCTCGAACTCACACAGATCCACCTGCCTCTGCTTCCAGTGCTGGGATTAAAGGCCTATGCCACCACTACGCCCAGCTATTTGTTGTCCTTGATAATTAGAGATTTTAAACTCAAAACAATCATGGCATAGTACTTTGCATCCACTAAAGTGACTATATATGTAATATATATATATATATATAGCTAAAAATCAAACCCTAGGCCTTTTGTGTGCTTTTAAAGATAATTTAGGGAGGCTGGAGAGATGGCTCAGAGGTTAAGAGCACTGGCTGCTCTTCCAGAGGTCCTCAGTTCAATTCCCAGCAGCCACATGGTGGCTCATTACCGCCTATAATGAGATTGGGGCCTCCTTCTGGAGGGCAGGCACACATGCAGGCAGAACATTGTATACATAAGAAATAAATTAATTAATCTTTTTTAAAAAACTTTTTAAAAAACGGGCATGGTGGCGCATATCTTTAATCCCAGCGCTTGGGAGGCAGAGGCAGGCGGATCTCTGTAAGTTCGAGGCCAGCCTGGTCTACAAAGCAAGTCCAGGACAGCCAAGACTCCAAGAGAAACCCTGTCTCAAAAAAACAAAAACAAACAAACAAACAAAAAGAATATCAAGACAGGGTTTCTCTGTGTGGCCTTGGCTGTCCTGGACTCGCTTTGTAAACCAGGCGGGCCTTGAGCTCACAGAAATCCACCTGCCTCTACCTCCTGAGGGGCTGGGATTAAAAGCATGCACCACCACTACCCAGCATAAATGATACTTTAACCAATTTGTTTTTGTTTTGTTTGGTTTGGATTTTTTTGTTTGTTTTTGGTTTTTGGTTTTTCGAGACAGAGTCTCTCTGTGTAGCCTTGGCTGTCCTGGATGTGCTTTGTAGACCAGGCTGGCCTCGAACTCACAGAGATCCACCTGCCTCTGCCTCCAGAGTGCTGGGACTAAAGGCGTGCGCCACCACGCCCGGCTAATAATTTTTTTTTAATGAAGTTCAACATCACTGACCTTGCCTGCGTATCAAGTGTAAACCCAGCCTTAGCTATAGGAGACCTTGTCTTCAGAAAGAGGAAGACAGAGACTAGCAAAACTGAACTTTCTGCTCTCTAACCTAAATTCTCCTTTCTCTTCATTCAGACATGTTGTCACTTGTCACCTAATGGGGTATAATTAAGGCCAACAGATGTTTTCTCTTCCGGATAGAAAAGGAAGTGTGAACAGCACTCATTATTACCCGTGTAAGGTGTGGTGAGTGGTTGTGAATGTCCCTGTTGTCAGCAAGCTGCCCCATGGAAGAACACTTCTCCTGTTTTCCCTTTAAAGTCCTAAGTCGCTCGGCTGTGAATCCACACACTGTGAACTGCAGATGACTTCCTCCAGCTGTCTGCCTTGGGCTGACAGAGGTCAGAGGTCACAGCCCTCAGGTGCTTGCTTAGAAATGGGCATTGCTGTGCTGCAGTGCTAAGCTTGTTGCTAAGAGAATCTGAGTTCCCAGCACTCCTGGAGGCAGAGGCAGGCGGATCGCTGTGAGTTCAAGGCCAGCCTGGTCTACAAAGCGAGTCCAAGACAGCCAGGGCTACACAGAGAAACCCTGTCTCGGGGAGGGGGGGGAGAATCTGAGTCATGTGTGAAGTTCAGGACAGATAGATGTCTGTCCTCTGAAGACATGCCAGGAACTTCCTTGGGTGGGTTTTCCGCCCCACTGTGGGCTGTCTCAGGCAGACACCGATTCTTACATAAATGGATCATGAGTGTCCCTGGAAGGAAGGTGCTGACGAAAGAAATTCCAAAGCTGAACAGTGTGGGACAGCAGTCCCCGCCACCACAGCTCCTCATGGGTCCTGCTGACAGGGAGGGCTGCAGAACAATCTGGCTCTTGGAATGAACGAAGCTTTGGGGACCATAACAGAAACCACTTGCTTGTCATTTGTGCTAAAGGAATGAGAGGGAACTCCTGATTGTGGGCTGCAACAGATCCCGGGGTACAGTACCTAGCTCTCTGGTTCTATCTGCAGGCTGCAGCTGAGACCCTCGGTGCTGCTGAGAGCCAGCAGTTGCCCAGCCCATTTTGGACTCCACCTTTATTTGCTGAGAAGAATCTGCTCTGCCCTGGTCTGTCTCAGGGGCAGAGATTCCGCGCCACCTGTCAGGAAATCCAAGGAGCTCTCTTGGTTCAAGTGCCTGCTGTTGGACCCGAACCAGTCACTTATGCTATGGGGACATACTCACCTAATACTGTGACTGTACTAAAGTGTATGTGAGAGAGAGACAGAGAGAGAGAAAGGGGGAGAGAGAGAGAGACAGAGACACAGAGACACAGAGACACAGAGACAGAGAGAACAGAGACAGAAAGGGAGGGAGGGAGGGAGGGAGAGAGACAGAGTGACAAGACAGAGGAGAGAGAGAGAGAAACTTTATACAAGGCCAAATAATTGACCTTCCTGGTTCTGGAGAATTTAAATAGTGCAAACAGAGCTAAATTATCTCGGACTATTTTTAGCCCCCTTGACTAAAGCCATTCATTGTCTACCCCTGTATTTGACCTAATCTTGTGACTATTCAAACCTTAAAAATGTAAGCTGGGCACGGTGGCGCAGGCCTGTAATCCCAGCACTCAGGGAGGCACAGGCAGGCAGATCACTGTGCATGATGTAAGGCCAGCCTGGCCTACAAATCTAGTCCAGGACAGCCAAGGCTCTGTTACACAGAGAAACCCTGTCCCGCCCGCACCCCACCACCACCACCAAAAAAAAAGTATTCTCAGCAAACCACTAGCTACCACCAATCCAAAAGCTAAGAATGTCACCAGATAGCTGTGAGGCCTGTGACCAACTTATTTCCCCTCTTTGCTGTAAATTTCCCGCAGGATGCTCCCACCACTGTATTGTTTAACTGTATGTGTGTGTGAGTGTGATGTGTGTGTTATGTTGTGGGGAGCCACCCTTAGTGGCTCTTGGCTCAAAACATATGCAAGTCCATCTTGTCTGTAGAAGACCCCATTTTCTACACCTCTGCCTGGCATATAGCAGGCTGGGGTCAGCCCGAGGCCACATCACAAGGTCCTGGGAAACCGCTTGCTTATCTTACCTTTGCAGCTGCATTCCCTCAGAACTTACTTCCTTATCTTGAAGTTTTTACTACCGAGATAGATAGCAGAATATCTACCATAAGGTGTCCATAGCAACCCTGCCTACCCAAATACCCTTGCCCCCGAGATCGCCTATAAAAATCCCTGTGAAATCTTTCAATAAACAAGCTTTGATAGAATCGTGACTAGCCTCCTTTTCCTCACGTCTCCTGTCCTTTTTCACTCCTGTACCCCCTCGTAGGGTCTCCCTTTGAAAACCCTGCAGGTCTGGACGTTATGTGTGACTGTGTGTATCTGTGTATGCATGTGTGTGCATATGTGTGTGTGTCAGTGTGGTGTGTGTGTGTTTATGTGTATGTGAGTGTTTGGGTGTTTTACCCACATGTATATCTGTGGGGAACAGAAGAGGGCATCAGATCCCCTGAGACTGGAGTTACATAAGATTGTGAGTCTCCATGTAGGCGCCAGGAGCCTGGATTTCAGAAAAGCAGCCAGTGCTCTTAACTGCCACAGGCCTTTTCTAGCTCCTCCATCAATGTATTTTACAGCTCTGTGAACTGAAATGCTGGCCACCTAGAATCCACAAAGCCCTGTGTTCAATCCTGGCCCCTGCATAAATGAGAAATGTCTTTTTCTTTCTTTTTTCTTTTGATATTTTGAGACAGGGTTTCTCTTTGTAGCTTTAGCTATCCTGGACTCGATTTGTAGACCAGGCTGGCCTCAAACTCACAGAGACCCTCCTGCCTCTGCCTGAGAGTGCTGGCATTAAAGGCGTGCGCCACCATGCTTGGCTGAGAAATATTTTACACACCTATAATTCCATCACTTAGAAAACCAACTCCTGTTGGTTCTGGTACCTTAACAATTAAACTTTATTGTGACTTTATTAAATAAAGGTATCTTTCTTACAACCTGACTATCCTAAACAGGAGGGAAAAAAGATCAAGAAGAAAGATGAAACCCTCTGGGTATCAGTTGCTCAGGGCAAACCCCTTGGCATAATTCTCCAGGTTTCTCCTCTACCTGACAGAAGAAATCTACACACTCCTCGCTCAACTCCAGCCTCTTCTCCTCTGTTGCTCCCTGTGTTGTGGTCAGGAACCTCTGACCTCTGACCTCTTTCACTCATCAAGATCCCCCAAGATTCCCCAAGGTCTCTTTTCTCCTAATCTATGATACTTTTTGCAATCTAATTCTCCTAGGCAGAGTCACAGGAATCTGTCTTTTGTCTTGGGCTGAAACTTCCTCTCTCTCTGAGTCTAAGATTTTTTTTTTTCAAGACAGGGTTTCTTTGTGTGTTGTCTTGGCTATCCTGGTCTACAAAGTGAGTCCAGGACAGCCAGGGCTACACAGAGAAACCCTGTCTCGAAAAACCAAAAAAAAAAAAAAAAAAAAAAAAAGAAAAAAAAGGGTGTGTTCTACCACAACCACCACCACTGGGCAAGTAAATCTTTAAAAAAAAAAAAAAGAAAAGAAAAAAAGAAAAGATGTACCATCTGTCCTGCTGTATCACACCTCACGACCTCTATGTCGACATAGCACAGGTGCCTGCCCATTGTGTTCGTGGCAGCCTGTTCATAATAGCTAAGTCACCAGCCTGGAAACCCAGGAACAGGAGGAGATGAAGAAAACGTGTTATGAATACTCCAAGGAGTTCTTCAGCTGTACTGAAGAAAAAAGTATATCATTTCAGGTGGAAATGAATGAATGGAATAGGCAATATAAAGCAAATTGATAATATGTTTCTCTTGTGCAGTTTTTAAAGATTGTCTTTAGATGTATAAAATTATGTATGAGCCTGTGATAGAAAAGAAAGGGGGCTGTTGAGGGAGGGACATGAGGTGGGGAGAGAACCATGGGGACACGTGTTCAATGTACAGCACATTTAATGCATAGTGCCGTGTGCAGTGGATACACATAATAGATTCTTTTTTAATTTTTTGAGACAAGGTCCCATGTATCCGAGGCTATTCTAGGATGACATTGAAATCCCCATATTCCTGCCTCCACTTCCCAAGATCTGGGATCAGAAATGTGGGATGTCATATGAAATGACAATGCAAAAAATAAAATGGCTGGATGAGGTGGCACACAGGTTTACTCCTAGCACTCAGGAGGCAGAGGCAGGAGGATCTCTGTTCTAAGTCAGCCGGGTCTACATAGGGAGCTCCAGGACAGTCAGGGCTCCACAGAGAGACCCCGTGCCTACCCACCCACCCACACATACACAAAAGAAGGAAGGGAGGAAGGGGGTGGAAGTTAAAGCAAAGAGGCTCCGTGTTTGTTGGGAGCATGAGCTCTCTGAGGCGCTGTGAGGACTTCACAGTGAGCTCGTCTTAAGCGACTCTTTGGGCCAGAGGCTGCTGTGCCTTGAATTAGCCCCTGTGTTCTGAGCTCCCTGGAAATGAATGTGAGGCTGGCAGGTTGACTTTCTGGGCTGCCTTTGTTTTCCACTCCAAATGCCATTGCTTTTGTGCTTTCAAGAGGGTCTGAGTGGAGGCCAATGAAGGAAATAAGTGCCAAGAGCAACACAAGGACTGGAAAAGGAAGCATCTTGCCTTTTCCAGATAGGGACGGAATCCCTGGGAGGGATGTGCAGAGTCTGGTACTGGTTAGTGATGTGGCCCTACAGCGAGAGGAGGGAGAGGATGGGTTTCTCGCCTAGCACTAGCAGTGTCTGGAGACTGAGTCAAAGGCTTTGTAAATGCCGTATTTCATTCTCTCTCTCTCTCTCTTTTTTAAGACAGCCTCAGCATGTCACTTACACCAAGTTCATGAGCCAAAGCACACAGGGCACCCCTAAGGTTTCCTCTTTGCTCTGTCTGCTATCCTGTCTTTATATTCTCTCCCTCTCTGATATATAGGGTCTCACCAAAATATTTCTTTTTTGTTGTTGTTGTTTTTTTTTTTTTTTGGTTTTTGAGACAGGGTTTCTCTGTGTAGCCTTGGCCATCCTGGACTCACTTTGTAGACTAGGCTGGCCTTGAACTCACAGCGATCTGCCTGCCTCTGCCTCCTGAGTGCTGGGATTAAAGGCATGCGCCACCATGCCCAGCCTCTTTTTTTTTTTTTTTTTACAAAATATTTCATCTTGCACTTCTGATCCTCCTGCCTCCACATCCCAAGTGCTACTGAGATTAAAAGTGTGTGCCATCATCACATCTGGCCTTTTTGGGGGGAAAGGGGGGAGGGGGTTTCAAGACAGGGTCTCTCTGTGTAGCCTTGGCTGTCCTAGACTCCCTTTGTAGACCAGGCTGACCTCAAACTCACAGTGATCCGCCTGCCTCTGCCTCTGCCTCCCAAGTGTTGAGACTAAAGGTGTGCGCCACCATGCCACGATCCTTTTTTGTTTGGTTGGTTTTTGTTTTGTTTTGATTTGTTTTCTAGACAGGGTTTCTCTGTGTAGCCTTGGCTGTCCTGGACTTGCTTCGTAGACCAGGCTGGCCTCAAACTCACAGAGATCCACCCGTCTCTGCCTCCCCAGTGCTGGGATTAAAGACCTGCACCAGCACACCTGGCCTTTTGTTGTTGTTTTTTTGGGTTTTGGGTTTTGGTTTGGTTTGGTTTTCTTTTGGAGGGGGGGGGGTTTGGGGTTATTCAAGACAGGGTTTCTCTGTATAGCTCTGGCTGTCCTGAACTCGCTTTGTAAACCAGGCTGGCCTCAAACTCACAGCGATCCACCTGCCTCTGCCTCCCGAGTGCTAGGATTAAAGGCGTGCTGTCACTCTGTAGCCCAAGATGGCCTTGAACTTGCAGCAATCCTCCTGCCTCAGTTTCCCAAGTGTTGGGCCTACAGGTTGCATCACCACAGCAGGCTCTTCTGCTGGCTTTTAGCCAGTTTCTCCCATACTACCTGCAAACATGTCTACGTGCCTTGCTCTGAGCTCCCTTCCTCCTACCTTGAGACCCACTGCTTTCTCCCCCGTACCTGAAGGAAAGCCTGAAGATCTGGCAAAGAGAAGCTCAGGCAGGTGTGACTCCACACGTGGCCCAGAGTCCATGCTTAAGGAAAGATTCCATGCAGACCTGGTGCAGAGGAAAAGGTGAAAGGTCAGAATGTGTGTGCTGCTCACTGCATGGGTCTGGGGCCTCTTCACGGAAGAATGTGAGCCAATGTTTATGTAAAGCTCCTGCTTGTGCCAGTATGGTACACCAACTCCACAAACACTGAGGCCACTGGGGGCAGCTGGCCACTGTCCCAAGCCAGACTCACTCCCATGGCAGCCACGATCCAAGCTTTCCACCTCTGCTTGTGACTGAGTTTGATTTTTCTGCCCTGACTATCGTGTGCTTTAAGTGCTTATGCGCCCTCTGACCACTTGAGGTTGCATCCCTTCTAGTTTCAGCTTTTACCCTAAACCTCAAACCCAAGCTGCCCTGGAGCACTCCAGCCCAGCTCACACCAGCAATGCTTCAGAGGCGCACAAGCAGAAGGATGCTCTTCCTGGTCATCTCTGGGTACCAAGGAGTAAGAAAGGGAGAAGACACTGCCTTATCAAAAAAGGGGTTGCTGGGCCAGGTGGTGCACGCCTGTAATCCCAGCCCTTGGAGAGGCAGAGACAGGTGGATATTTCTGAGTTCGAGGCCATCCTGGTCTACAAAGTGAGTCCAAGTCAGCCAACGCTACACAGAGAAACCCTGTTTCAAACAAACAAACAAAAAAGGATGAGGGAGCCAGCTCCTAGTACAGTCAGGCCCTCCATCACAGCTCTCTGGGCTTGTCTACTGGAGCTATTCAGCCTTCAGGGATTCAGAGATAGGAGCAGGCATGGGATGGCAATGCCTAAATCTCAAGCACAGAGACCTAGGCACAGAGGAGTTACACCAAGGACCAACCAAGAAGAGAGTGTGACAGTGGCCTGAATTGGCTTGCTGAGAGGGAGGACAGCAGGGCTAATGACTGAGCTAGAGCAACCACCCCAAGCCATTTCCAGAACTTGGGATCAGAAGAGGTCCTACCCAAATGGCAGCAACACCCCTTTCCTTTCCCGCCCAGTCCTGCCTTGTTTTTGTTGTTGTTGTTTGATTGGTTAGTTAGTTATGTTGCGAATCAAAGTCTCTCTAGTATGTAGCTCTGGCTGTCGTAGAACTTGCCAAATACCCAGGGTGTCCTCAGACTCCTAGACATCCACCTGATTCTGCCTCCAGAGTGCTAGGAGTAAAGACGTGCACCACCATGTCAAGTCACTGTGACCCTGGATTGCTGTGGCTCGGGGCTTCTTACATATCCTTTTTTCATTATTTTATCTTTTTTAATGTTTTATTTAATTTTAATTTATGTCCATTGGTGTGGGAGTGTCAGATCTTGGAGTTACAGACAGTTGTGAGCTGCCATGTGGGTGCTGGGAATTGAACCCGGGTCCTTTGGAAAAGCAGGCAGTGCTCTTAACCACTGAGCCGTCCCTGCAGCCCCATACCCTTTTTTCATTTGCTTGCTCCTTACTATTTCCTACTCCTTTATTCTTCCTCCTCTTCCTCTTTTCTTCTTCTTCTTCTTTGGTTTTCCAAGACAGGGTTTCTTTCTCTGTGTAGCCCTGGCTTTCCTGAAACTCAATCTGTATTCAAGGCTGGCCTCACAGAGATCTGCCTGCCTCTGCCTCCTGAGCACTGGGATTAAAGGCTACTATCTGTAGGCCGGGCATGGTGGCCTTTAATCCCAGGACTCCCGAGGCAGAGGCAGGCAGATCAGTGTGAGTTCAGGGCCAGCCTGGTCTACAAAGTAAGTCCAGGACAGCCAAGGCTAATACAGAGGGACCCTGTCTTGAAGAAAAAAAAAAAAAGGCTACTATTTCTTACTGTTATCTGACCAAAATAGGAGAACTTTCTACTTCTCAGCAGTTTGTTTATTGAAGAATTGAAACCCAGAAATGAAAAATACAAGACTGGCAGGGTGAGTGAAACTGCCTTTAGTAATGGTGACTTTGTGCCAAACAAGCAGGCCTTCCTGCCTGGCACACACATGCTGAACTCTCACCACCAGAGTCTCAGGGGACTTCATCCCCTGGCTCATTCACAATCACACGCCTACCTAGAATGCCCATCCATTGGGCAAGGCCCTCCGCCATCTTTCAAGACTGAGAGGAAATGTCAGCCAATTCACTTCTCTAGCCTGTGGATTAATTAAGCATCATTTGGTTAGTTCCCTGAATCCTGTCTGCTACTAACAACAGGGAACTAACCAACGCGTGTGCTCTACTGTGTAGAAAGGGAAAAGTGCGCAGGGGATTATCTTTTGTTTGTTAGTTCGGTTTTGTTGTTGTTGGTTTTTCGAGGCAGGGTTTCTCTGTGTAGCCTTGGCTGTCCTGCACTTGCTTTGTTGACCAGGCTGGCCGCGAACTCACAGCAATCCACCTGCCTCTGCCTCCTGAGTGCTGGGATCAAAGGTGTGCGCCACCACTGCCTGGCTGCAGGGGATTATCTTGTTTGTGTTATTTTTATTTTGGAGTGTTTTTGAGACAGGGCCTCATGTATCCTAGGCTGGTGTTGAATCCACTCCCCTGCCCATCTCCAAGAACTGTGATTAGGTGCTCAACAAAGATATGTAATTTGCCTTGCTGATGTTTTCACTTGATTATATAATGTGTGTGTGGCAGGGTCCCAGGCCTTAGGAGGCCCTAAGACCTTAGCGCACTGACTCCATGATGAAAGTACTATTCAAGCTGTAAAACTCAGCATGTAGACAGCACCACTTGCCAAAACTAAAACAAAGACCTAATCCATCAAAGTCCATAGTCCAGCCAGGCATGGTGGCGTACGCCTTTAATCCGGCACTGGGGAGGCAGAGGCAGGTGGATCACTGTGAGTTCAAGGCCAGCCTGGTCTACAAAGAAAGTCCAGTGTTACAGCCAAGGCTACACAGAGAAACCCTGTCTTGAAAGAGAAAGAAGGGGGTGGGGGGAAAAAGCCCATAGTTCTTAGAAAGTCCCTAGTTCTTAGAAAGTCCCTAGATGCACTAACCTTGCTTTTTAGCTTCTGTAGTTCTGCTTCTGGCAAACTGCTTCTGGCAAACTGAGGTGTGTCAAGCCAGGACATGGTTCTTGTGCTTAAAAGCTCACCTGAGAAAGGCTCACTGCTACACCGGGATCCCGAACACCCAGTGTAGTTGCCATCTAGCAACTAAGGACGTTCTATTGGATTAAAGCAATGTCTGATCCGTCTTCTCGGGTGAATATCACACAAGAGGATGCATTTTCCAAGCCGGGTGGCGGTGGCACACGCCATTAATCTCAGCGCTCAGGAGGCAGAGGCAGGGAGATCGCTGTGAGTTCGAGGCCAGCCTAGGCACAAAGCGAGTCCAGGATAGCCAGGGCTACACAGAGAGACCCTGTCTTGAAAAACGGGGGCGGGGAGGGGCTGGAGAGATGGCTCAGAGGTTAAGAGGCTGCTCTTCCAGAGGTCCTGAGTTCAATTCCCAGCTCACAACCATCTATAATGAGATCTGGTTCCCTCTTCTGGCCTGCAGGTGTACATGCAGGCAGCACTGTATACATAATAATAAATAATAAATCTTAAAAAAAAAAAGAAAGAAAGAAAAACGGGGGGGGGGGGGAGGCAAACCACAGCAACAAAAACCTCCTTTGACGAGATTAAGGTAATGTACCCAGAAAATTTTTCAACCACCTTGTTGAGAAAGGTGGTAGTGGAACTGTGCAGCATCGCTTCCAGGAGCATCATCGCTTTCAGGAGCATCATCCTCTGTGGCTCCTGCAGTTGATGGGACAAGAGCAGCTTGAGAGAGGCGTTTGTGTTGGAATCTCTCTGACCTCCAGGCTTGTTTTCTACAGGGGTTCCTCTTGTGCTCCGTCCTCACAGGACTCACTCTGAATTGTGCTGAGTGCTTCAATCCAACATTTTTAGGTCTGAATCCTGACGCTGCTACAGCTGTGCGACCTAAGACATTCATATCAACTTGGGTGTTAAGTTTCGTCTAGGGTGGTGATTTGTCTTGAGTGGTTTTGGGTTTTTTTTTGTTTGTTTGTTTTGTTTTGTTTTGTTTTGTTTGAGACAGGGCTTCTCTTGTAGTCCTGGCTGTTCTGGACTTGATCTGTAGTCCAGGCTGGCCTCGAACTCAACTCACAGAGATTCCCCCCTGCCTCTGCCTCCCAAGTGCTGGGATGTCATTAAGTTCTTGAGGACTGTGCTTGGTAGCAGTTGAATCATCAAAATAGATTGCCCTCTCTCCTGCTTTTCCTTCCTTAGCTGTGCTTCTTGAAAATGTGGCCCTCGCTTGGTTTCGCTATCTTCTCCTTACACCTAGCCCACTGGCAGCGGTGTTGGCTCATCAATGATCTAATGAACTTTAGATAATTTCTTGGTCCTTTGGGTCATTTCTGAATCCTCTTCGTACCAGTCAATTGCTCCTTTCAACTCGTGCTGCCCACAACACTGAAGGGCTCCCAGTTTTCCTTCATTCTCAACACTCCCACATCCAGAGGAAGCGCGGCGACGTACAAGATGGAATTCTCTAGTCTTACTTAGTTCCTACTTCTAAATGGTTTGAACCTCCATATGTGTAAAACACTTCTATGTGTATTTGTCTATATGTGCAAGTGCCAGAGGAGGCCACCAGGGGGCATCAGAACCCCTGGAGCTGGAGTTGACAGGTCATCAGCTGCCCAGTATTGCACTGGGAACCAAACTCAAGTCCTCTTAACCAATGAACCATCTCTCCAGCCTGAGCCTCCATACTTTTCTTCACAAAGGTGACCCTTCCATGGAAATCATCTGAAACTGTCCCCTGCACCCATTTCATGCCATAAAGATGTCAGCAATCAAAACAAATATATGCTCTTCAAAATATTTATTAGCTATACAAAACTAAACAAGGTTTCTTCAAGGTATTTTTCTTCAAAGGCTGGAATGGCTGAGGTCTTA
Source organism: Acomys russatus (assembly GCF_903995435.1). Taxonomy (NCBI): domain Eukaryota; kingdom Metazoa; phylum Chordata; class Mammalia; order Rodentia; family Muridae; genus Acomys; species Acomys russatus. The sequence goes on along the minus strand of NC_067143.1, from coordinate 59,650,867 downwards.
GCTTAGTGAAGTTTTGACAGAACATGTCGTCTTTTCCTGGTAAATCTTCCTAGAGCATACACAGCTATTTCTTTTTACTCCACAGACCTTTGAGCTGCACTGAAAATTAGGGACATCTGCCACAAAGAAAAAGAAATTTAAAGATGTTCAGACGAGTGCTTCTCCAAAGCTGTGAAATGCTAAATGGTCAGAGAAGGGCAGTTCCGGTGACGTCCTAGTCTTCCTTTTTTTTTTTTTTTTTTTTTAAATAAAAATTGAGGGCTGGAGAGATGGCTCAGAGGTTAAGAGCACCATCTGTTCTTCCGAAGGTCCCAAGTTCAATTCCCAGCAACCACATGGTGGCTCACAACCACCTGTAATGAGATCTGGTGCTTTCTTGTGGTGGGCAGGCACATGTGTGGGCAGAATACTGTATAAATAATGAATAAATCTTTTTTAAAAATTAAAAATTGACTGTTTTTACAAAATTTCTAACAATGCAACCAAGCTTGAGGGAAAAGACTCACTCACTCTGTAAATCAGTTTCAGTGATGCTAGTTCCAGGTTTCATTTAAGATTATCATAATATATTGGGACATGGTGCACGCCTGTAATCCCAGCATTCAGGAAGACAGAGGCAGGCAGATTGCTGTGAGTTCGAGGCCAGCCTGGTCTAGAAATCAACTCCAGGACAGCCAAGGCTACAGACAAAAACCCTATCTCAAGGGGAAAAAAGATTATCTAAAACCTTTCTCATGCATCCTCTTCATCAATTGCTTTAACTAGTTCACAAATTGGTTTTTTTTTTAAGATTTATTTATTATGTATACAGTGCTCTGCCTGCATGTTACACCTACATGCAGAAGAGGGCACCAGATCTCATTATAGATGGTTGTGAGCCACCATGTGGCTGCTAGGAATTGAACTCAGGTCCTCTGGAAGAGCATCCAGTGCTCTTAACCTCTGAGCCATCTGTTCAGCCCTCACAAATTGTTTTAAAAGTTCACAAACAGGGGTGGGAGAGATGGCTCAGCAATTAAGGGCACTGACTGCCCATCCAGAAGACCCAAGTTCAAATCCCAGCACCCACATGGCAGTTCACAGTCATCTGTAACTCCAAGATCACTCACACAAACATGCATGCAGGTGAAACACCAATGCATATTAAGATAAAAGTTAAATAAAAAAATGTTTAAAGTTCACAAAGAGGCCAAGTGGTGGTGACAGTGCATACCTTTAATCCCAGCACTTGGCAGAGGCAGGTGGAGGTGAGCTGGAGTTACAGGCAGCTACGAAGCACCTATTGGGTGCTAGAATTGAACCCAGGTCCTCTACAGATGCAGCACATGATCTTACCCACTGGGACATCTCCTGAGCCCCTTAGTTTAGGGGAGAGAGAGAGAGAGAGAGAGAGAGAGAGAGAGAGAGAGAGAGAGAGAGAGAGAGAGATATGAGGTGAGACAACTACTTGAGCTGTCATTTCTTTGATAACATTCACCATGATTTTGAAGATGGAGTCTCACTGGCCAGGAGCTTTCCCAGAAGCCTCGGCAAGCTGGGCCAGAAATTCCTAAGCACACTGCACCACACTTGGCTTTTTTATGAGCTCTGTAACCGAACTCATATCCTCTATACAGGCTGGGAACTTCATCAATGCCATAATTTTTCTTTCTTTTTTCTTCCCCAAGACAGGGTTTCTCTGTGTAGCCTTGGCTGTCCTGGACTCACTTTTTAGACCAGGCTGACCTTGAATTCACAGCGATCCGCCACCTCTGCCTCCCTGAGTGCTAGGATTAAAGACGTGCACCACCACGTCTGGCTTAATTCCATAATTTCTTAACCTCTGGCCCAAAGTATAGTTAAAAAAAAAAAAAAAAAAATCAAAGCTTGAAAATCGCTTTTACTGGTGGCTGTAAGATGGTTTGTCAGGTAGAGGTGCTCACTGCCAAGCCTGGAGAGCTGAGAACTGATTCGTGCAGCTGCCCTCTGACCTCCACAGGCAGATCGTGTACATGAGCACTTCCGTAGCAAACGAAATAAATAAGTGTAACTATAAATTTAAAGACATTAGCTTACCCAAGTGACAAGCTGGGCACAGTGGCACATACCTGTAATCCCAGCACTCTAGGAGGTAGAGGCAGGTGGATCTCTGTGAGTTCGAGGCCAGCATGGTCTACAAAGAGTGTACAGGACAGCCAAGGCTACACAGAGAAACCCTGTCTTGAAAAACAAACAAACAAACAAACAAACATTAAAAGGGGCTATATATGGTGACACACACCTTTAATCCCAGCACTCAAGAGGCAGAGGCAGGTGGATTGTTCAAGGCCGGCCTGGTCTACAGAGTCCAGGACAACCAGGACTACACAGAAACCCATCTCAAAAAACAAAATTTAAAGGGATACAGCTCATATCTTAGCATAATTTTTTTTCTGGTATGATAAAGCAAAAGGGTTTTCTGGTTTTTGGTTTTCCCAAGACAGGGTTTCTCTGTGTGGGCTTAACTGTCCTGGACTCTCTTTGTAGATCAGCCTGCCTCTGCCACCCAAGTGCTGGGATTACAGGTGTGCACCACCACGCCTGGCAACCAACAGTTTTAATTGCAGTGAATTGTACTGATTCCTCTTTCCGACCACTTTTAGTTTTCATTTTAAAGTAAGCTTTCAAAAGTTTCATCAATGGTAAATATCTGCTTCAAACAGTAATAGAACTTTGCATCTTAGGGGTTTTTAGGTTGTTGTTTTTGTCTTTGGTTTTTTTTATTTTTATTTTTTTGCATCTTACATTTTTTTGAATCATTACTCAAGATCTCTTATCGAAAATGGGCAGGACATTTTATTGAGATTATGTATTTATATGAATCTTCTTTATCATCTCCTGAGTCCCAAGTTGTAGGGATAAAGTTATTGTGTAATTCAAATGCTGATTTTCTGTATCCTGTCATATCTGGTTGCATTCCTTGTTCTGAGAATCTCCTAAACCAGTGTTGTATAACTCTGTTCCTCAATTATCTCCTAAGAACAGTTTATAGCCAATCACGAGCAGAGGAGAGAATAGAGTGGGATTTCCTGCCAGCCAGGGAAGGCAGGGTTAGAAGAGGAAGCAGTCAATTCAGTGAGAGGGCCAAGAGAAAGCTGAAACAGAGAAAGCTACAAATCGCAAGTGTCTCTGGGATGTAAATTGGGAGGGAGCCAAATTAGTTTAGAGGCTTAAGAGTAACAATTGCTTAGTTCTTGTTCTGGGAAGCTTGTAAAAACAAGTCTTAATTATTTGTGCGATGGTCGTACAAGACAAAGCAAGAAACAAAGTTTTATAAAAATAACTGTGATACCTAGTAAGCAAATACTATCTCCTGCTGCCACCCTCACCCCCAACAGGGTTTTTCTATGTAGCCCTGGCCATCCTGCAACTAGCTTTGTAGATCAGGCTGGCCTCCAACTCAGGTAGATCCACCTGCCTGCCTCTGGGGTGCAGGGATTAAAGGCGTGCAACCAACCATTCCCAGCCAGCAACCACTTTTTAAAAAATTGTGCCAGGCTGGTGGCACACACCTTTAATCCCAGCACTAGGGAGGCAGAGGCAGGTGGATCTCTGAGTTTTGAGGCCAGTTTGGTCTACAAAGTGAGTCTAGGACAGTCAAGGCAACAGAGAAACCCTGTCTCAAAAAAATAATAAAAAAACAATAAAAAATTGGCCTTTCCCCCCGCTACCGCCCCCACCAGGGTGTTGGAGGCATGGCTCAGTCAGTGGCTAAGAACATCTTTTCTTCTTGCAGAGGGCATGGGTTTGCTTCCCAGCACCCACATGGTAGCTCACAAGCATCTATAACTTGCTATCCTCTTTTGATTTCCACAGGCCTCAAGCATCACATGGTACTTAAGCATACATGCATGTATGAAAGCAAAATAATCACCTGAAATAAACTTACTAATGAGTGTTTTGCTTGCACACATGTATGTACACTTGGTGATCAGAAAAGGCATTGGATGCCCTGGATTGGGAATTAGAGAAAGTTGTGCTGACATTTGGGTGCTAAGAAGTTAACTCCACTCCCTCACAAGAGAAGCAAGTGCTCTTAAATGCTGACCGATCTCTAAAAAAAAAAAAAAAAAAGTTGAAATATTTGTTATTTTTTGAAAGTTTCTGTGTTAGCCTTGGCTGTCCTGGACTCCCTTTGTAGACACGCTGGCCTAGAACTCACAGCTATCTGCCTGCCTTTGCCTCCCAAGTGCTGGGATTAAAGGCGTGCACCACCAGGCCCAGCTATTTTTGTTTGCTTTTTGTTTTTAAGAGATACGGTTTCTCCTGTAGGCCTAGCTGTCCTGGACTCTCTCTATAGACTGGGCTGGCCTTGAACTCACAGGAATCTGCCTGCCTCTGCTCCAAGTGTTGGGATTAAAGGCTTGCTATTATCTATTTATTTTGTGTGTTTGTGTGTGTGTACCCCTGCAAATGTGATAGGCCATGCAGGAGGTCACAGGACAACTGTTCTCTTCTACCTTGTGAATCTGAAGAATTGAACTAAGGTCACCGTGCTTTGTGGTAAACACTTTATCTGGTGAGCTACCTTGCCAGCCCCCAAAACTATTTTATACTGGTCTCAGGTCTACCTGTTAACAGATAAAAATCCTGAACTCTTTTATAGACCATGTTAGTCTGGAACTCAAGAGATCTGCCTGCTTCTGCCTTCCCAAGTGCTGAAATTACAGGCATGTGCCACCGCACTGGGCTCAAAATATTTTAAACGTATTAAAAACAGCTGGAAAGATGGCTCAGCAATTAAGAGCACTTGCACCAACATGGTAGCTCAAAATCAACTGTAACTCCAAGTGAGTGGAAGCTGATGCCCTCTTATCTCCACAGGCACCAGGCACACACATGGTATACATACACACATGCAGGCAAACCTAAATACAAATAAGTAAAATCGATAAAATAGCTGGGCATGGTGGTGCACACCTCTAATCCCAAGCACTCTCGGGCAGAGGCAGGCGGGTCTCTGTGAGTTCCAGGTCAGCCTGGTCTATCTACAAAGTGAGTCCAGGACAGCCAGGACTACAAGAGAAACCCTGTCTTAACAAACAAAAAATTATTTTTTTTCAGGGTTTCTCTGTGTAGCCTTGGCTGTCCTGCATTCACTTTGTAGACCAGGCTGGCCTCAAACTCACAGCAATCCACCTGCCTCTGCCTCAGTAAGTGCTGGGATTAAAGGCGTACTGCACCACTGCCCAGCACAAAAAGTTCTTTAAAACAAAATTAAACTGAGTTGAGTGTTCAGAAGAAATTGAGTTGTCCTTTGCAGTCAGCCTCTCAACACTGTAATAAGCTTTTCTGCGACTCAATTTAGTTAGAAAGCTATGAATTACATCTATTTTATCTATATAACCTTATAAAATTATACCTCATTTCTAGTGTCAGGTGTATGAACATACAATATGCTTAAATGTATAAATGTTAAAAACTTTCTTGGAATCTCAAGATAAATAAGCACTGGAGAGACGGCTCGGGCAGTGAGCTCCACAGACTGGGTGCTGACGTCCAGCCGTGGGTGAACGAAGGAAGGAGCCACTGTGGCCTATAAGGTGAGACCCCATCTCGAAAAGTCAAACAAAGAGGAAGCACACTCTGCTCTTAGCACCCCGTATTTTGTAATGCATCAGCGAGGGGATGTAGAGTAGAAACAGGCACCGGGAAGATTTAGACAATGACGGTAGGCACAGAGTGACTTTAATACACCAATCAATGTTAATAAAACACACGCCAAGCAGACAAGTGCAAATGTGTTTCAGACCAAAGCTAATAGGAAAAATGAGACTTTTTCTTTTTCCTTTTGGAGGGCAACATCTACTAGCCAAACGCAGTTAGTCAAGTGGCTAATCAGGTAAAATGTATTTTGTGAAAACGTGGAGTCGTCAGAAGTCATTCTGGCATTTCAAAAGGCTATGTACAGTATCACCAAGATCAGTTTATATATACAAGTACTGAAGAGAAACTGGGCAAAACATTTAAAAAATCGGCTAACCATACAACCAATACAGGACTTGACAGGAGGGGGGAACATGTTTTAAAGTCAGAAGGACATTATAAGAAAAAAATTACAAAACCAGTAATAATTATACTACATTAATACAGCATTCAAACAGGGAGGGGTAGGTGCACTTTTTCAATGCACTAGCTTCAAAGTCCAAAGAAAAAGAGGCAAAGCTGCTTTTCAGGAAGAGCAGCTACATATTCACATAATTGTTTTGAAAGAAAGCCTATTAACAATGATTGTTTAATGCTAGTTTTACAGCAAGAGGAAACTAAAATAGCAGCAAATTCACAAGGCAAGGCTTCCACAGAATGACCATCCCGTGGTGCGCACGATGCCTAAAGTGCTCCCAGTTGGATGTACAAGTATATAACTCACAATAAAAAGAAAGAAAGAGAAACGTAGATCGACACAGGTACATTGGAGGGTGAGTAGTGCTGAGTCTCTGAGCAGTCCCTTTTTGAAGGGAAAGGATGTTCGTAGCTAAGCCCGTGAGCCCTTTCTAGAGGTCATAAGAAAGGAGGACACCTTTCGTCACCCTGCACACCACCACAGGGCTGAGCCCGCAAAGGCTGGTGGAGCATCCAAGTGACTGACATCCTACATGAAACAGACGGGAAGGTGAGACAAAAGCCTGACACAGACAAGTCAGAATAGAGCTCTCAACTGTAATTCACAAAAGTCCTAAAAGGCATTTTAGGAAAACTACTGATACCAATGGACAAAGTAATTGCAAAGTGGAGTCTAGCAGTAATTTCAACCTAGCTTCCTCTTGTCACAGTTTTTTTTTTTTGTCTTGTTTTGCTTCTTTTGAGGAGGGTGGGGATAGGGAACGTGAACAGTTCAGTATATAGTAAGGCTGACAGAGCGGTTCATTTTCTTTCCAATAAGTCGAGAAGTTCTATTACTCTGAGTGGTAGACCTAGTGGCCATCCGTTCTGTGAAGAGGGCCCGTTCCTCAGCTGCGACTTTGGCTGCCATCTGGGCTTTCTTTAGTTCTCTACAAGAAAAAAAAAAAGGAAGACTTTAAAAAAAAAAATTGGGGTGGGGCTGGGGGGTTGGGGACAGGGTTTCTCTTGTAACAGCCCTAACTGTCCTATACTCACTTTGTAGACCAGGCTGGTCTCCAGTGTAGTTAAGTCCTTGGGCCCTTTCTACAAGTCATATAACCTAGTACAGACCGGTCTCTGCCTCCCAAGTGATGGGATTAAAGGTGTGCTCCACCATGTCCAACCAAGACTTTTAATTTACCTGCTGTATTAATCCTATGAAAAAAGTCTAAGAGGCAAATACAAACCGAATTGTTGTGCTGGGTAATTTTATATCAACTTGACACAAATTAGGGTCGTCAGAGAGAAGGGAGCCTCCCCTGAGAAAATGCCTCTATTGTAGGCAAACCTGTTTCTTAGTGATTGGAATGGGAGGGCCCAGCCCATGATGGGTGGAGCCATTCCTGGGCTGGTGCTCCTGGGTTCCACAAGAAAGCAGGCTGAGCAAGCCATGAGGAGCAAACCAGTAAGCAGCATCAGCTCCTGCCTTTAGATTCCTCTTTGGGTTCCTGCCTGGCTTCCCTAAGTCAAATAAACCCTTCCCTCCCCATGTTGTTTTGGTCATGGCATTTCATCATAGTAATAGTAACCCCAACTAGAACAATTGTCACTGAGAAATATTCACATACTAACATTATTCTGAGATGCAACTGAGAAAGAGTAAAATCTAAATTTTAGCTTATATACTCAAATTTATGATTCATGCTTTTAGAATTAAAATACCACACACCAGTACAAAGATATGTAAACAAAAAAGACATCAGTAAAGGTCTTAAGACTTAAGCCTTAATTTCAAATTATACTTCAATCTATATCAAAGACAAAAAAGAAAACCTTTCTGCTTATATGAACCATAATTGATAGCAAATATAACTTTTATAATTTAAGTATAAAATCTTTTTGTTTTGTTTTGTTTTGTTTTGTATTTTTGAGACAGGGTTTCTCTGTATAGCCTTGGCTGTCCTAGACTTGCTTTGTAGACCAGACCAGGCTGGCCTTGAACTCACAGCGATCTACCTGCCTCTACCTCCCGAGTAGCAGCTTAAGTATAAAATCTTAATATTTAACATTAAATCTGTTCAAGTTAGGGATAAAAATGATAGCAATTGAATTAGATGGTGTACAAGGTCAGCCTCTGCTATATAGGAACTTTAAGGTAATTCAGGGCGATAAAAACCTCCATTTCAAAAAAGAAACAAGATGGGCGTGGCGGCGTACGCCTTTAATCTCAGCACTCAGGAGGCAGAGGCAGGTGGATCACTGTGAGTTTGAGGCCAGCCTGGTCTACAAAACAAATCCAGGACAGCCCAGGCTACACAGAAAAACCCCTGCGCACACGCACACGCACACACACACACACACACACACAAAATAAATAAATAGAGGGAGCTTGAGAGATGGCTCAGTGGTTAAGAGCACTGGCTGTTCTTCCAAGAGACCTGGGTTCAATTCTCAGCACCCACATGGCAGCTCACAACTGTCTGTAATTCCAGTTCCAGGGGATCTGATACCACACAGGCATGCAGGCAGAACACCAATGTAATAAAATAAAGATAACCACCTTTAATCCTAGCACCAGGGAAGCAGAGGCAGGCAGACTGCTGTGGGTTCAAGGCCAGCCTGATCTACAGAGTTGCAGGACAGCCACGGCCATTACACAGAGAAACCCTGCCTTGCAAAACCAAATCGATAGATTGTTCGCTGCACAAGTATGAGGGCCCCGCTGCCTCCCTACTCCCCGCATCCACACAGAAAGCAGGATGGGCTGAGGATTTAGCTCAGAGGTATTGTCCTCCACTATGGGCACGCCTTCAATCCCAGCACTCGGGAGGCAGAGGCAGGCGGATCGCTGTGAGTTCGAGGCCAGCCTGGTCTACAAAGAGAGCCCAGGATGGCCAAGGCTACACAGAGAAACCCTGTCTCAAAAACCAAAGCAGCAGCAGCAGTAGTACGGGTGTGGCAGCACTTGCCTGTTGGAGACAGGAGATGCTGAGGGCTTGCCCAGACAGCCAATCTAGCTGAGTTTGCAAGCTCCAGGCTTAATGACCCTATGTTGAAAATTAAGCCTAGGTATGGTGATGTACACATTTAATCAGAGGCAGAGACAGGCAGATCTGACTTTGAGGCCAACCTGGTCTACAGAGAAACCTTGTCTTGAAGAAGAAGAAGAAAAAAAAAAAAAAAAGAAGAGGAAGAGGAATGTTAAAGTGGAGAGAGGAAGACATCAGACATTCACCTTGGCTGTCCTGGACTGTTTTGTAGACCAGGCTGGCCTTGGAACACACAAAGATCTTCCTTCCCCTGCCTCCCTGAGTGCTGGGATTACAGGCAGCACCACCACGCCCTGCTATCTGTCAGTACTCTTAATTGTTGAGTCATCTTCTCTGCAGCTGGCTGTCCTATTTTCTGAATTTGGAGCTCAATGATCCAGCTGGGCTATTTCTACCTCAACTGCTCTGAGACTAGACACAAGCCTCTGTGTCCACCTTTTTTTTTTTTTTCCCAGACAGGGTTTCTCTGTGTAGCCTTGAGTGTCCTTGAGCTCTCTTTGTAAATCTGTCTACCTGCCTCCTCAGTGCTAGGACTGAAGATGTGCACCACCACTCCAGGCTCCTCTTAGTATTCTTAAACTACATAATTACAAAATTTGCCAAAACTCTAAATGATTTCTCAAAGTTTGCAAATCAATTGAGAGTAACAGTGTAAAACTAATAACTAAAGCAAACAAACCCCAAAAGTCCTTACTTCTGCAAAAGAGAATTTTTGAATTTTTCAGCATTCAATTCTATTCGTAACTGCTCTGCGCTCTTTCTAGATGCAGATAGCAACACTGAATGTTTCACCAGCACCATCGCTGAAGGCCTTCTCTCTGGATCAGGATGAATCATCACCTAAGAAACAAAAGCAATAGTTACAAACTACTACTTATGGCCACACATGGTGGTACACACCTTTAATTCTAGCACTCTGGAAGGCAGAGGCAGGAAGATGTGTGAGTCCGTGGCCAGCTTGGTCTACAGAGCTCCCAGGACAGCCAAGGCTACACAGAGAACCCATCTTAAAACAAAACAGCCACCCCTTGCCCGCTCAAAAAACAAACAAACAAACAAACCCAAACCCTACTTAGTAAAATACTGAGGTATTAATAAGTGCTCCACATATAAATACTCACTTTTAGCAACTCTGTCAACTCCTGGGAAAGCACTTGTGGCATCCGAGGTAAGCGGCCCTGCCGGATTTCATGCCACTGGTCTCCATTTCTGGGAAGGGGTTCAGCACCAGCAGCACATACAACTGTGAGAGCAAGAGCAAAAATATCTGCTTTCGGTAGGTGGCTGTAGTTCTGTAAAATTTTCAAAAAGAAAAAAACTTAAGGTAATGGCCAAAATAAAAGATTATACATCATGCTTCTTCCTTAGAAAACACCAAATGGAGGAAGACCTCAGTGCAGGGGAGGTCCCAGCTTCCTCAGAGGATTCTGCAGTGGTCTTGGAGACAAGGGCCACCGAGTGGCTCCTGGAGGTAAAGCCGAAGACAAGGAGTGGATCCCTGTCACCCAGCTGGGCCGCCTGGTTTAAGGACATGAAGATCAAGTCCTTGGAGATTTGTCTGTTCTCCCTGCCCATTAAGGAATCCGAGTTATTGACTTTTTCCTGGGCGCATCCCTAAAGGATGAGGTTCTCAAGATCATGTCAGTGCAGCAGCAGACATAGGCTGCCAGAGGACCAGGTTCAAGCCAAGGGCACCTTTGATGCCATCTCCAAGATCTACAGCTACCTGACACCCGACCTCTGCAAAAAGGCCGTGTTCACCAAGTCTTATCAGTAATTCACTGATCATCTTGTGAAAACCCACACCAGTCTCTGTTTAAAGGACCCAGGTTCCAGCTGTGGTTACAACATAGGGGTTTTTATACAAGAGAAATAAAGTGAATTAACTGTTTAAGGAAAAAAAAGATCGCATATCATGGTGGTTTAGGTAAGCAATCACATTAAACACTTTTAAATGCCACATTTAGGAATCTACTCAGAAAATAAGAAATATAAATTCATTAAGGCGACCAATGTGCATGGGAAGGAGAACAAGACTAAATAATCAGATTTATGTGACATCTGTCATTTCCTTAGTAAATACAACATTTTCACATTGCTCTCTATGTATACAAGATCATTTGTATAAAAAAACTTCTGCCTAGGGTGTTGGCACATGTGTCTACAAAGTGAGTCCAGGACAGCCAGGGCTCTATTACACAGAAAAAACTTCTAGGACTGAAAATTCTAGGTCAATGGAAATGTGACTTTAAAAAAAAAAGGGGGGGGGGGGGGTGTTTATATGCACTGGGGTTCTGTGAAAGGGTGAGGTACAGATAGTTGTAAAAGCTGCATGTGGGTGATGGGAGTTGAACTAGAGTCCTCTGGAAGAGCAGCCAATGCTATTAACTGCTGAGCCATCTCTCCAGCCGGAAATGTGGTTTTACTTATTTAGGTTTCTGGAGACAGAGTTTCTCTGTGTAATAGCTCTGGCTGTCCTGGAACTAACTCTGTAGTCAAGGAGATCCACCTGCCTCTGCCTCCCAAGTACTAGGATTAAAGGCGTATGCTGCCACACCTGGCTCTGGAAGTGTGATTTTTAAAATATTAATATGGGGGGGAAGTGGGAGCGAGGGAGGAATGGGAGAATACAAAGGATGGGCTAACAACTGAGATGTAATTTGAAGAAATTAATAATAAAAAAAGGAAAAATAAAATATTAATATAGTGAGCTTGGTCTCTAGAAAGGCCGCGCAACTCTGAAGTTCCAGTGGTAGTGTATAGAACAACTTTCTTCTTCTTTTTTGGTTTCTCCGAGACAGGGTTTCTCTTTAGCCTTGGCTGTCCTGGACTCACTTTTGTAGACTAGGCTGGCCTCGAACTCAGTGATCCACCTAACTCTGCCTCCCAAGTGCTGGGATTAAAGGATGCCCGGCCATGTATAGAACAGCTTTCAATGCCATCAGAATCTTTGCCAGATTAAATATCACTGGATGATGGTTTAGACGTTCTACTTTTAGTCTATAGTTACTTAATTTTCAGTGTATCTGAATTCAGTCTTCTGTCAACTGCTTAAGTGGTGCAAAGAAATACAAGGAGAAAGAAATTACCTCTTGTAAAACTTCATTTGCTAGAAAACGACTATCACCTTCTTCAACTTGTGGACTAGAGATTCTTGTCACATGCCCAAGATCACCTACAAGAGTAGAGTGGCTCAGTTAGCAGAGTACTCACCTAGCATACACTAAGCCCTGGCTTGATATATACAACTGCATAAACCAGGCAGGCAAGACATGCCCATAATCCCAAGACTCAGGGTAGAGGCAAGAAGTTGTTCCGCTGTCTGGGCTACACAGCAAGTTAAAGGACGTACACCTGGGATCCATGAAATCCTGTCTCAAAGTATATCAACAGGATAGATGATGGCTCACAGACAAGAGCACTTGCTGCTCTTGCTAAGAACCACAGTACAGTTCCCAGCATCCGCAGTTACTCACAACTACTTGTTACTGAGTTCCTGGGATCTGATACTTCTGGCCTCTCTTTGGACAGCAAGCATGTATGTGATGTATTGTTATGAGGCAAACACTAAAAAAGAACCACCCCAAGATGGGAGTTAAGAAACAGGAAAATCCCAGGGGCTCACAGGCCAGCTAGCCTGGAATCCAAAGCAGTACACAACAAAGCCCGACCATGGAACAAGGAAGTACATGAGGACTAATACCTAAGCCTGTCTTTAACATCCACACATGGTGTGACACAAGTACTCCCACCACACCCATACTACACCTACACACCCGAGCCAACCCGTCTTCATTTTAACAGTTATCCTAATAGCTTACAAGATAATTTTACCTATTTTAAATATGACTTTATTGGATATCCAGTCATCCTCATCTCCTTCCTCAGAGACAGCATTTGGGATTGAGGTTCGAGATATGAAAATATTACCTGTTGAATAATAACAATGATATTTAACAAACAGGGCAAATATAAAAATACATGAAGTTGGTGAGATGGCTCTGTGTGTAAAGGCACTTGTTGCCAAGCCTGACAGCCTGAACTCAATACCCAGAAGCCACCTGAGGTAAGGAGAAAACCAACTACTGCAGGCTGTAACAAATCATCCAAAGTCTTTTTTTTTTTTTAATTTATTTATTTTATGTTATGAGTGCTCTATCTGGATGTACACCTGCATGTCAGAAGAGGGCATCAGATCACATTATAGATGGTTGTGAGCCACCTTGTGGTTGCTGGGAATTGAACTCAGGACCTCTGGAAGAGCAGACAGTGATCCTTAACCGCTGAGCCATCTCTCCAGGCCCAAAGTCTTTTTTTTTTTAGTATTTTATTTAATTTTAACTTTTGTGCATTGGTGTGAGGGTGTCAGATCTTGGGCGTTACAGACAGTTGTGAGCTGCCATGTGGGTGCTGGGAACTGAACCCAGGTCCTTTGGAAGAGCAGGCAGTGCTCTTAACCACTGAGCCATCTCTCCAGCCCCCAGCCCCACAAAGTCTTAAAAAACACAGACTACTACATTCTATCCCAGTCTTAGTGAGCCAGGCATGGTGGCGCACACCTTTAATTCCAGCACTTTGGAGGCAGAGGCAGGTGGATCGCTGTGAGTTCGAGGCCAACCTGGTCTACAAAGTGAGTCCAGGACAGCCAAGGCTACACAGAGAAACCCTGTCTCAGGAAAAACAAAACAAAACAAACAAACAAAAACAACTTCAAGGGATAAAGACCAGGTTGTATGCCTTGGAAATACGTTAATAATAATACAGAAGGCGGCTGGACAGTGTGGTGGGGTTATGACTTTAAGCTCAGCCTCAGGAAACAGAAGCAGCTTGGTATACAGAGTGAGTACAGGACAGCCAGGGCCACACAGTAAATCCCTCTCTGAGAACACCACAAAACAAACAAAAACCCTATAAACGACAACACTGTATTTCAATGCTCAATTAAATTGAGAGGGGAAAAAAGGACCTACTAGTTTTAGATTTATCTTGTGGATGAATGTTTTTTCTGCATGTATGTTTACACACCTACTATGCAAGTGCTCGTTGCTCAAGTGCTCTGCAAATGGAGTTATGGAAGTAGAGGGTTTTTTTTTTGTTTTGGTTTGGTTTGGTTTGGTTTTTGGAGACAGAGTTTCTCTGTGTATCCTTGGCTATCCTGGACTCACTCTGTAGACCAGGCTGGCCTTGAACTCACAGCGATCAGCCTGCCTCTGCCTCCCAAGTGCTGGGATTAAGGTTGTATGCTGCCACCACCACCCAGCAGATGTAGAGGATTTTTAACGCAGCAACATGGCTTCTCTGATCACATCCAAAGACCTAGGTATGTCATCCCAGCTGGAATGCAGTCACGGCCTTGGTACACACTTTTAATCCCACACAGTGAAGGTAAAGTCAGTTTATAGAAGCACCCATATTTGAAAGTGATGTCTAATTGAGGCAGACAAAGTGACTAATCAGAGAAAGATTTGACAAATGAGTATTGCCCAACACTCATGAAAACAGAGAGAGAGAGGGGTTACTTAAGAGAGAGCAACAGAGAGAAAAATAAAGAGGTGGCAGTTTTCCTGGGAAAGTTGCACAGAGAAACAGGTTGAAGATAGAACAAGCTAGACAGAGGTGAAGACAGAAGGAGCCAGAAGATTAGAACATGTTCCCAAAGTTAGTATGAGGCCAAGCAAGGCAATTCAGTCAGAATCAAAAGAAGCCAGATTGAACCAGTCAGCTTGGAGAGGAAACTGAGCC